>NC_079191.1:770000-925000 GCF_029499605.1 Hyla sarda
GGGTTTATTATACTAAATATGTAAATGAGAATAAATGATTGTGCGAATATATGAAAGTGAGAGTTTTTTAGACATGTTAGGATGTAATGCAATATAAGATATATTGGTATGTGTCTAATTCTAATTGTGTTATAAAATTATTTAAAAACAGTTGGGAGGTATGTGTGCATAACTCAACATAGACAGTATTTAAATATATGATATAAATACAATGTGATAATATGTAAATCAATAAATATTATAATATAAATGAATTAATATAAAAATAAATACAATCTAATTATAAGAACTTGATATAATGATAAAAATGTGTAAATAATGTATTACAATATTTTTTAAAAATATATGTGTGTCTATAAAAAATATTTATGTGTCTATAAAAAATAAGGCACACAAAATATAAAATTTATAGAAGGGACAACGCAAAAACTGTTAGTACTAATGTAGTAGTAGCCAATCAAAAATATGTTACTGTTGGAGGAATCCGAAAATCTCAAGATCTGCGTTTAGTCCAAATGGTGCCAAGGTTTGGAGATCATATATCAATTTGCTTTCCTGTCTGGACATTTTTTTAATATGGTCCCCTCCTCTCCAGTCATGTTTCACTTTTTTGATTGCTGCGAAGTTAATTCCTGCTGGGTTTCTATTGTGTTTTTCTTTAAAATGTAGTGATAATGAATGATTATCAAAACCGATGTTGTGAATATGTTCCTGTATTCTTTTTTTAAGGGTCCTCTTTGTCCGTCCTATGTATTGTAGCCCACATGGACATGTAATTACGTATATTACAGACGTGCTGTCACAGATAAGGAGTTCCTTTATTTTGTGCTCCAGGCCGTTGGATTTGGATATTATCTTTTCTGTTCTCTTCGGGAAATCTGTGGATCTACAATTTGCACATTTTCCACAACGGAAAAAGCCTTTCAGTTTTAACCATGTCTCTGTGGATTTTTGGGTTTCTTCAGTCACGGGTTGTTTGGTGGTTGGGGCTAATTTTAGTCCCAGGTTTGGCGCTTTTGTATATATTATCCTGGGTTTGTCTGTTAAAATTGAATTTAGAGCTTTATCCTGTTGTAATAGATCCCAATGGCGTTTTGTAATATTTTCAATTTGTTTGTGTTGATTGTTGAAGGGGAGGATAATTTTTAACTCTTGTTCCATTGTTTTAAAATTATTCCTTGATGTAAAATATTATTTTCTTTCTTGTTTTCTTATCCTATCTAGAGCTTCTATCAATATTTTCTCTGGGTATTCTTTTTTCTTGAATTCTTCTGTTAATACCTTTGCCTCTTCCTCAAAATCTTCTTCATTAGTACAGTTTCTCTTCAGGCGTCTAAATTGACCTTGGGGAACATTCAGAAGCCATTGGGGTAAATGGCAGCTGTTAAACAGGATCCAGTAACCCCCTGACATGCGATGGCCCCGACATATGATAAAATCGACATACAATGGCCTCTCAGAGGCCATCGCATGTCGATGTTGAAGCGCAAAATGCTTAAGCTGCTGTCGGATAGCAGTTTAAGCATCCCGGGCAGGTTCGCTTACCTATTCCCGCTGCTCCGGGTCCACTTTGCGATCCTCCGGCGTCTTCCGCATCTTCTCCAGGGTCCGGGCCTCGCTTTCGGCGTTGTTATTACGTCACTACGCATGCCGCGCCGACGCAGCAGCGTAATAACGTCACCAGAAAGCAAGGCCCGGACCCTGCAGAATATGGAAGATCGCGAAGAAGACACCGGAGCAGCGGGACAGCATCGGGAGCCCCTGGGACAGCATAGGGAGCGGTGAGGACCTGGTCCGGAGCGGCGGGGACAGGTGAGTACAGCTTCCTATACTTTACATTGCACAGATACCTTAACATACGATGGATTCGACAAACGATGGGTCGTTTGGAACGAATTACCATCGTATGTTAAGGGACCACTGTATATGAATTTCTAGCAGTAGGTTTCTTGTACATTTGGCATTTTAGTTGTCCATTCCTTACTGAAATAAAAAGATCTAAAAATTCCACCTGGTCCGTGCTGATTTGTGTGGTAAAAAGAAGGTTAAAATTGTTAATATTCAGAGAGTCTAAAAAAGTGTCCAGTTGAAGTTTTGTACCTCTCCAAATCAGTAAAATGTCGTCTATGTAACAACGCCATAGGACCAGATCTGCGCCCAGCTTGGGATTGATGACCTGATGTTCCCAATAGCCCATGAATAAGTTGGCATAGCTAGGCGCAAATCTGGTCCCCATGGCCGTATCCACTTTTTGGCGGTAAAACTGTTGATTAAAAAAGAAATAATTATGTGTTAAAATATATTTAATACTCTGTTAAAAAAACAATTTGAGTGGGAAAAAGTTCTTCGGCCTAGGTTAAAAAATAGTACGATGCTTCCATACCCTGCTCGTGATTAATACAGGTGTATAGTGAGCTAACATCTAGAGTTCCTATGATCCAATGTTCCTGCCAATCCAATTTCTCCAATGTATTGATGGTGTCTGTCGTGTCTCGTAAACATGACAGTATCTGTTTGACGTATGGTTGTAAGAAGTGATCCACATACTTAGATAAGTTGGACGTGATGAATTGTATGCCTAAAACTATTGGGCGTCCTGGAGGGTTGTGTCTGAGGAACCCACAAACTGTTGTCAGATGTCACTTGTAAATGTTAACATTTACCCCCGCTTACTCTGTGGATTCAATCGAATTTTTGGACTTACAAATTACCCATCAGGAGGGAAGGTTTGTCATGTCAACCTTTTTTAAAAAGGTTGACTCCAACAGCTACATTCCATTCAGTAGCGGCTATTATCGGAAATGGAAACAGAACATCCCCTTTGGGCAATTCAAGAGGGTGAGAAAAAACTGTACCAATGACTCCATGTTCACAGAACAGGCAAACATCCTCAGAAAATGTTTTTTGGCTAAAGGGTATCCAAAAGAACTCATAGAAAATGCATACAAAAAAGCGAAACTACTCACCCAGGAGGATTGTTTAGATAAGCCGATGGAACCACTCCACCTGAAAGAGAAAGAAATGGAAGGAAGAAAAGGGAGAGAAGAGAAAAAAGAAATAGAAAAATGAGAAGAAAAAGAAGAAACAACAACAAAGTTCAATAAATACAGTTGTAATTTTAATTACCACATACTCAGCCGGACAGAGAGATATAAAGAAGCTTCTCTCAAAACACTGGCAAATACTACTGGCAGATCCATATCTGAAACAATCCCTACCGCAACACCAAGAGTGATTTTTAGGCGTGCTCCCACATTAAAAGGCATGATTGCCCCAAGCAATCTAAAACAAAATGAAAAACCGGCAACCAAGGCCAAAACATCAGAAAATGTAGGAGTGAAAAAATGTAAGAAAGCACGGTGTCTCTGTTGCCAGTCAATAGGGAACGGGAAACAGTCCTTTATGAGCACGTTCACAGGAGACACCTTTCCTATCAAGCAACAGCTCACTTGTCAAAGTGACTTCGTCATCTACCTAATAGAGTGTTGCTGCGGGAAGCAGTACATTGGACGTACAACCCAACCCTTTCATCTGGTTAAACCAGCATCGGTCAAACACAAAGAGGAAGTTTATGCAGCACAGCCTGTCCAGACACATTTGTACAACCCACAAAGGGAAATTCACATGTATCACTATCATTCCATTGGAACAGATTCCCATTGAAAAGAAAAATCGGTTCAATACACTCGTACGCAAAGAAATGTACTGGATCTATAGCCTTCAAACTTTACAGCCTCATGGACTGAATGAGGCAGTTGAATGAATTCACTAGGAATTGGAATTCTTACAGCATTCACAAAGAAGTGAAAGGGCATGAAATATATCTCTGTGCAGAGACATGAAAAAGAATATCCACAACAATTATGTCTTCTAAAAAATGAAAATGCGTCCATGCAATACATAAAGCTTTCTGAAAGTAGAAGCGCTTTCTTCTACATTTATTACATTTAATCACATATATATGTCTGAATGAATTGAAGGCATATATACTTTTTGCAATATTGTTATTATTAAGATACATTGGAGAAAGAATGTTTTATGTCAAATTGCCATCTATATATTATCGCATGGATGATAATCTGTATTTGTTATTCATTTGTGTTTCTTGTATCTCATCGTGAAGTTGTTTAATTTTCCCGGGCTTTTTGACGTGCATAAAAGGCACGTCAGACCCCGTTGCCAATCAAAACCTGACGAAGAGGGGGTCTCCGCTCCTCGAAACGCATTGTTCCTGTTTTACAATTGCAAATAAAATCTTCTGTGGTTTTATGAACGAGCCCGTATCCTGACGGTTTATTAAGCTGAAAAGTTGCCGGTTGACAGGAGGTGAGCGCCGCTCTGCAAGCACCGTTTTTTTTTTCTTTGGAAGATCCCTGCATCTTCCCTCCTTCTTCTTTCCCTATTGTATTCTACATACGACTATGATGATATGAAGAAGGCTGGGGGTAAGAAAAACACTTTTTGAACTAATATTTTTTTAAGGTTCCGTATATTGTTGGTATTAAATATGTCGGAGTGGAATGCCTCCCAAACCTACACAAAGAAGATCAGGTGGGAGCAATTCCCCAAAGCACTCTGTACTAACAGCATCAGGGAAAATTGTAAAGTACCTTAAAACTCCCCCGATAGCCGCAAATACCCCCAGCAGCAGGCATACATCTCCATCTTCAAATCAGTTTAACCAAAAAATGCTATGACAGGATCACGCTATTCGGTCCTGACGCAAGAAGGAGACATGGGAGGAGAGGAGGAAGATCTTGTGGTCAACCCTCCTGTATTAGAAGCCATTAGAGATGAGCAAATCGAAGCTGATGAACGCGAATTCATTACGAATTTCATGAAATATTCGATTCGCAACGAATGCTAATATCACCGCGATTCTATCGCGTGAATCGCTTCATTAAATTCCATTTTACAGGAGACCTAAAATGGCGGATCCACATGTGAGTGCATGGGGCAGGGGATTATGGGAGGGCCGGAAAGTACGGCGGGAATGAAGGTAGGCGGGATGACCCTGAACCACATGTGAGATGCAGCCTATCAGTTCACTGACCCCTGTGATGTCACAGCCCTATATAATCGGCGGCCATCTTGTCTCTCTTCATTTCATCTATGAACTCAGATAGAGAGGACGGGACTGCGTGTGTCTGACTAGCTTATACCACAGTGTTACACTGCAACTGCTAGTCACATCAGCATTAGGGAAAGACAGGAGTGCAGAGTGCTGTGCTGTTACTCTGAGAAGGATCATTGATAGCTAAACCTCCTATTCACGTTATTGAGCATTGCAGCAGAGAAGGGCAGATAGATTTTCGTTGCCTCATACATAATAACAAGCTGCCTGAACTTTATGAACCATCTTATCACCTTATTTTTCAGCGCAATTCTGTGCTTTTTTTGAATCATCTGCTGCTTAGAATTGTATGTAGACGGTATAAAGACCAGTGCACACCATTCTTAACACTCTGTGACAGAGTGCAATTTAGGGTTTAATCCCTGTTTTTTTTTTTTGTGGTGCTGCACTGTTGTGTCCTGCTGCTGTTCACAAATACGTTTTTTCAGCGGACTGTAGTGCATTTGTCTGCCCTCATACGTGCATAACACATGCCTACATCAAAGCAGTCTACTATTCTGTGTCTGTAGCAAGTCTAGATACAGGGAAAGTTATGGCAAAAGTAATCACCTGCTGGTGTTTTACAAAAATACAAAGTTTTTCTGCGTATTGTTGCGCATTTTTCTGCCCTCATCAGTGCATACCGCATACGTACATCTAATTAGTGTACCATTTTGTACCTGTTAATCTGTCAAGGGCCTACATACTGTGAAAGCCCAAACAATAGTACTCACCAGCTGGTGTTTTACAAAAATACTGAGTTTTTCTGTGTATTGTTGCACATTTTTCTGCCCTCATCAGTGCATACCGCACACGTACATTTAATTAGTGTACCATTTTGTACCTGTTAATCTGTCAAGGGCCTACATACTGTGAAAGGACAGCCATAAATAATCACCTGCTGCTGTTCTAGACAAATACTGTTTAAAGAGTAGTGAAGGGCATTGTAATACTCTCATATACGCACTAAGTGTGTCAGGCAGAGAAGTGCCAGGATGTGCACAGAGAAGTGGCAGACGCCTAAATACTTCAGGCAGAGGTGGCAGCAGGAGTCGCAGCGAGAGGCCTGAGCTCCCGTTATCAGCCAGCGGTCGTGTATCGACCAGCAACCCATCTGCCGTCGTCGATTGGTTAACACGCTCATCCACATCATCACAAGTGACATCTGACACCCCCAGTCAACAGTCGGTGGGTTCCTCAGACACATCCCTCAGTTGGTATGGCCCGGGAGCAGTCCCTGTCCTCCCATTGCCTTTGTCCTATGCTGTTCCCTCTCCTAGAGAAGTATCTTATGTTGTGGGTTCAGCTCCACTATTTAGTGAGGACGATCTAATAGAGGACAGTCAGCAGCTACTGGACAGCCAAGAAGGGGGGGAGACATGCACCGCTTGCTCCGCTAGGCGGCCAAGTAGTGATGCAGAGAGTGACGTGGGAGGCAGTGTTGCCAGGGTTCAGGGTCCTTAAGCAGACACTGTTGGGGAACCTGAGGAGGACATCAGTGACATGCAAACACCTGTTGATGATGATGAAGCCGATCGCAATTTGGAGCCGTGTGCAGAAGTGGCTTCATCATCATCATCATCATCATCAGAAGAAGAGAGTTGCAGGTTGCCCTTGAGGCAGCAGCTGAGCCAGCAAGGCGGTAGCACGGTTGGCAGTGAGCATGGTGGCAGGAGTGGAAATTCTGGAGCCAAGCGTGCCCGGGGGAGACCACCTGCTTCGCGGCAGCCTACCTTTCCGGGAGGTAGTGGAACAGAGGTTCCTGGAGACGGCGCCAGTAGCAGTCAATTAGTGCGGTCTGTAGGTGGGAAAATCAGCTACTGGGCGGTATGACAGTTTTTCATCAGGCATCCGGAGGAGGTTCACGTAGCCACATGCAAGATCTGTCGGCAGAAGGTGAAGCGTGGCCAGCATCCCAATGTCGGCACCACGGCCCTGTGTCAACATATGCTTCGCCACCATAAAGCGGCCTGGGAGAACCGTGGCTCCGATGTAGTGGTCCAGCCTGCTGCATCACCCAGTGGCTCCTTCATCCAGCCAAGATTCCCCCACATCAGCCGAAGGGAGCTGTGTGTCAAATCCTCCTTCTGTCGCTCCTGATGCTCCTGCTTGTACCGCTTTTAGTCAGCCAATCCGCCAACAATCCATCGGCGAAGCCATGTCCAAATGACAACAGTATGCGCCCACTCATCCAACGGCGCATAAGTTGAATGTGCTCCTGTCCAAGTTGCTGGTGCTGCAGTCCCTCCCTTTTCAAGTGGTGGACTCTGCCCCTTTCAGAGAATTGATGGCTTGTGCCGAGCCGAGGTGGAGATTCCCAAGCCATCATTTCTTTGCGAATAAGGCAGTACCAACCCTGCATAAGTTTGTACAAGAGAAGGTGGGCCAGTCCTTGAGCCTGTCGGTGCGTTCAAAAGTGCACGGCAGCGCCGACATGTGGAGCTGTAACTATGGGCAGGGACAATACATGTCTTTTACGGCCCACTGGGTAAATGTGGTTCCTGCACAGCCACAACAGCAACTTGGACAGGTCACACCCCTTCCTCCTCCATGCTCTCGCTCTCAGGCAGCTGGTCCTGTGACAGTGTGCAATTCCGCCTCCTCCTCCACCGTGACCTCGGCCTCCACTGCACATCCAAATCTCGGTGGACCTTCATCGTACCATGTGTGTAGGGCACGGCGGTGTCACGCTGTTCTTCGCATGGTTTGCCTTGGCGAACAGAGTCACACAGGGGTGGAACTGCTAAAATTCATTTGTCAAGAAATCCGAGTATGGCTTACTCCACGGAATCTGAAAATGGGAACCGTGGTGACCAACAAAGGGAACAACATGCGCCCTGCATGGCACACGTGTTGAATCTAGTTGTCAAGCACTTCCTGAAGTCTTCACCCCATTTGCAAAACATCCTGACAATGGCAAGGAAACTGTGCATGCACTTCAGCCACTCGTACACCGCAAAGCACACCTTCCTTGAGCTGCAGCGTCAGAACGGTATCCCACAACATAGTCTTATTTGTGACTTATAGGGTGGTATGGGCGTTATATAGACAACCTCCTCCTAGTCTGGCGAGGTACCTCTATTCAAATGCAACAATTCTCACAGTTTCTAAATTATAATGATTTTTCTTTAAAATTTACAACTAACATGAATACTGTGAGCATTGATTTTTTGGACGTCACACTTATGGGTGACATACATAAACATTGCATTAACATCAAACTGTTCCGCAAACCATGCTCGGGCAATAGTCTTTTACATTCCACAAGCTGTCATCCCCATCACATTATTCAAAACCTCCCGATAGGTGAATTTGTCAGGGCTAGACGTGCCTCTACTCAAGATTCCATATACTTTAATACATGTAAGGATATTGGGAAACGCCTACGAGATAGAGGGTATGATACACATACAATAGCGAGAGCAGAGGGCATTGTTAACTCTAAACCGCCGGGGTACTACCTAAAGGACAAATCCCTTAATACACATAATGATATGGATAATACTTTAACTTTTACCACTGCATTTTCTAATCAGTTTGCAGATATCAGAAATATCATTCATAAACACCTACCGGTACTACATCATGACTCTACTATGTCACAAATCTTACAAGCTAACAATGTGAGAGTAATTCCTCGAAAGGCCAGATCCCTATATACTCAATTGTCACCTAGTGACATCACTACTTATAACAAACAGGGTGACACCTGGCTTTCCACCAAAGGGAATTATCAGTGTGGAAGAAATAGATGTAGTAATTGTAAGTTCATGACTAATTCTAATACGTTTAAATCATGTGTCACTAACATCAGTTACAACATTAAAAGCTACATCAATTGCCATACCCACCATGTGGTATATAGCATTACATGCCTAGACTGTATGTTACAATATATCAGATGCACCAGCGGAAAATTTTAAGTCAGGATCCAGGAACACTTACACTTACCCTCAAACGGCCAATTCACAAGCAGATCTATGTCGGGCATAACAAGACACATAGTAGAAAAGCATGATGGCATTGTTCCCAGGATGGAGATTACAGGATTGGAGAGAGAGTACGCCCTCCCCGCAGAGGGGGAGACTGGTGCAAGTCTTTGTTCAGACGGGAAGCGTTTTGGATTCTATGTATGGATTCACGCTTCCCGTCTCGACTTAATTACAGACATGAATTGTCTTACATTTATTAATAACGATTATATGTGTCTATTGACATATACTGTTGTATTCAGCACATATATATATATATATATATATATATATATATATATACTTTTTGATATTTTTCAATACTCTTTGATTAATTTAGACAGCACCTGTGGGTTTACGCCCATGGGCGGTATACACCCTCCTCCGCTATTAACCATGGGATATGACAATATAAAAGGAAGCTATGCTGGTTATTGTAGTTGCCATGATTAAGACTTAGCGTTAAGTCGAAACACGTCGGTGCGTTTTGTGTTGTGTCACTTTTTCTATGCTTTTATATTTGCTCATGCATTGGATTTTTATATGAAGAAATAAACTTGGAATTTTTACCCAGCCTTGGGAGCCGGAACTTTCTTTTTTCCTTCTTTATTTGTGACGTTGCCACACGTTGGAATTCTACGCTCCATATGTTGGACAGACTATACGAACAAAGAAAAGCCATCACCGATCTCTTGATGATCCAAGCAGATAGGAGTACTCCCCTGTGTAACTTCAATGTGAACCATTGGCAGCTCATACGTGACACTTGCCGTTTGCTGAGGCCCTTTTAGGTAGCCACATTATTTGTAAGTCGTCTGGATTACGCCATGAACGACGTAATTCCACTCCTACAACAAATGATTGAAACCATGGCTGGTCACGGCAATGGAGATGTTGCGTCTACATCTCAAGGCTACATGAGCCCTGTGGGGGCTGAACTGGAGGAGGATGATGAGGGGCAGAGTGGAGCACAGTTTAGATTGGATGAGATGGGCGGTGTTTCTAGTCATCGGACAGGAGAGGAGGAGGAGGAGCAGGAGCAGCCAGAGGAGCTGGAGGGTTATGAGAAAGTTGAGACAGAGGACCCAGACACACCGTGGCAGTATGCAGTGGAGATGGAGGCAGGTAGTCCCTCCGAGTCACTGGCGCAAATGGCACGATGCATGCTCAGTTGCCTGCGTAGTGACCCCGAATTGTCAAAATTTGTCAGCGGGATGACTTCTGGCTCTCCCCCTTATTGGACCCTCGCTACCGTCCCACAATGGGGGCCTTTTTAACACCCACTGAGAGGGAGGACAAAATGACCTACTACAGAGAGATCCTACGTAGTCAGTTGGCCGATGTCTATCAACGACATGGTCCATCCACTCGCAGGTCTGACTCCGGGGGCCCTCTGCACTCACCTTCCACTGCCATGGCTGCTTGGGAGGGGAGGGGTGGCAGGAGCAGTACCAGCTCCATCAGCAGCAGCCTGAGTCTACAGTCGCTGATGAGTAGCTTTCTTCACCCGCATAGTGAAGCAACTCATCAGCAGCAGGTAGACATGGAGCAGGATCTGAACCAGCAGGTGGTGGCATACCTTGACATGGCCGTGCCAACAACCATTGAAGATCCGCTGAACTTCTGGGCAGCCAAACTTGATTTATGGCCGCAACTAGCAGAGTTTGCCCTGGAAAAGCTGTACGGCCCGGCCAGTAGTGTGCCATCAGAGCAGGTGTTTTGTGCGGCCGGGGCCATAGTCATCCCAAGGCGAACTCATCTGTCCACGAAAAATGTGGAGAGACAGACCTTTGTGAAGATGAATCAGGGATGGATCAGCCAGGATTTCCAGCTACCAATGCCAGATGCCTCAGAGTAGATTGACCATGCTGCTACACCAACACTTCTGTCAGGATTCGGCAGGCTGGAGGTGGATCCTCTGTGTCAGAGATGGATTGGCGTGGACCGTACCGGTGGACCGGTTCTAAGTTGCTACTGGTATTCACCAGAGCCCGCCGCAAAGCGGGATGGTCTTGCAGCGGCGGTAGCAACCAGGCCGTATCCACCGGTAACGGCTCAACCTCTCTGACTGCTGAGATAGGCGCGGTACATGGGATTAGGCAAGAGCAAGGTCGGACGTAGCAGAAGGTCAGGGAAGGCAGCAAGGATCGTAGTCAGGGGCAACGGCAAGAGGTCTGGAACACTGGCTTGGGACATTCAAGGAACGCTTTCACTGGCACAATGGCAACAAGATCCGGCAAGGAAGGGAAGGGGAAGTGAGGTTATATAGGGAAGTGCACAGGTGAATACACTAATTAGAACCAGGCGCCAATCAACGGTGCACTGGCCCTTTAAATCGCAGAGAGCCGGCACGCGCGCGCCCTAGGGAGCGGGGCCGCGCGCGCCGGGACAGTACAGACGGGGAACGAGTCTGGTAAGCGGACCGGGATGCGAATCGCGAGCGGGCGCATCCCGCATCGCGGATCGCATCTCGGCTAGGGACATTATCACAGCGCTCCCGGTCAGCGGGTCTGACCGGGGCGCTGCGAACAGGAAAATGCTGTGGGCGCTCCGGGGAGGAGCGGGGACCCGGAGCGCTCGGCGTAACAGTACCCCCCCCCCCCCCCCTTGGGTCTCCCTCTCTTTTTGGAACCTGAAAATTTGTGAATGAGGTCCTTGTTGAGAATGTTATCCTCGGGTTCCCACGACCTCTCCTCAGGACCGCAATTCTCCCAATCTACGAGAATTTTTTTTTTACCTCTGACCGTCTTAGACGCGAGAATTTCTTTAACCGAGAAGACATCTGAGGACCCGGAGACAGGAGTAGGAGCGACAACCTTGGGAGAGAAGCGGTTAAGGATAAGCGGTTTAAGGAGAGAAATATGAAAAGCGTTAGGAATACGGAGAGAAGGGGGAAGAAGGAGTTTGTAGGAGACAGGATTGATTTGGCACTTGATTTTAAAGGGTCCAAGATAACGTGGTCCCAGTTTATAACTGGGGACACGGAAGCGGATATACTTGGCGGAGAGCCACACTTTGTCTCCAGGAGCAAAGACAGGAGGAGTTCTTCTCTTTTTGTCGGCATGCTTCTTCATCCGGGATGAGGCCTGTAGGAGGGATTTTTAACCTCGTCAACAGCGGGCAAACCAGAAGGCGTGGGAGTGGGGAGGGGGGGAAGAGGGTGACGGCCGTACACCACAAAGAACGGAGATTTAGCGGAGGATTCAGAGACTTTGAAATTGTACGAGAATTCAGCCCAGGGTAGAAGATCGGCCCAATCATCCTGGCGGGAGGAAATGTCGCAAATAGTCACCAAGAACCTGGTTAACTCTCTCTACTTGCCCATTGGATTGGGGATGATAGGAAAACGAGAAATTGAATTAGATTTTTAGTTGATTACAGAGAACTCTCCAGAATTTCGACACAAATTGAACGCCTCTATCCGAGACGATATGCGTGGGAAGCCTGTGAAGGCGAAAAATGTGCACAAAAAATTGTTTTGCCAACTGTGGTGCAGAAGGAAGGCCTGGAAGTGGAATAAAATGTGCCATCTTGAAGAAACGATCAACGAACCACCCAAATGACTGTGTTGCCATGGGATAAAGGCAGGTCCGTTATAAAGTCCATGGCAATCTGAGACCATGGTAGCTCAGGGACAGGCAGAGGATGAAGGAGGCTGGCAGGCTTCTGGCGAGGAGTCTTGTCCCGGGCACAGACTGTACAAGCCCGAACAAAATCAGCAGCATCTGCTTCCAGGGTAGGCCACAAATAAAATCGAGAGATGAGTTGGATGGACTTCTTGACGCCAGCATGGCTGGCGAGGTGCGAGGAGTGTCCCCACCTGAGGATCTTGAGGCGCTGGCGTGGAGGGACGAAAGTCTTTCCAGGAGGTGTTTGTCTGATGGAAGCTGGGGAAGAGGAGATCACACACTCAGGAGGAACAATGTGTTGCAGGGAGGCTTCCGTTTCGGAGGCATCAGAGGAACGAGAGAGGGCGTCAGTCCTGATGTTTTTGTCAGCAGGGCGAAAATGAATCTCAAAGTTAAAACAAGCAAAAAACAACGACCACCTAGCC
Source organism: Hyla sarda (assembly GCF_029499605.1). Taxonomy (NCBI): domain Eukaryota; kingdom Metazoa; phylum Chordata; class Amphibia; order Anura; family Hylidae; genus Hyla; species Hyla sarda. The sequence continues at coordinate 783,139 of NC_079191.1, forward strand.
TGGCGTGGGTTCAGCGGTTGGGCAGACTGAAGATAAGAGAGATTCTTGTGATCTGTGTATATGATAATTGGGTATTTGGAGCCCTTCAGCAGGTGCCTCCATTCCTCGAGGGCTAGTTTTATGGCCAGCAGTTCTCGATCACCAATTGAGTAATTTTTCTCCGCCGGAGAGAAGGTCTTAGAAAAGAAACCACAAGTAATGTACAGTACAGCTCCGGCTCCCACCGAGGAGGAGTCTACCTCCAGTAAGAAGGGTTTAGATGGATCAGGTCTGGAGAGTACAGGAGCAGAAGAAAAGGCAGTTTTGAGACGGTTGAATGCCTCGACCGCTTGGGGAGGCCAGGACTTAGGGTTGGCGTTTTTCTTGGTTAGGGCCACAATTGGAGCCACAATGGTGGAAAAATGTGGAATAAATTGTCGGTAGTAATTGGCAAACCCCAAGAAGCGTTGGATAGCTCGGAGTCCGGAGGGGCGTGGCCAATCTAACACGGCTGACAGTTGGTCTGGGTGCATTTGAAGTCCCTGGCCCGAGACTAAATATCCTAGGAAGGGAAGAGATTGGCATTCAAAGAGACATTTCTCCATCTTGGCATATAACTGATTGTCACGGAGTCTCTGGAGCACCAGACGGACATGACGGCGGTGTTCTTCGAGGTTAGAAGAGAAAATCAAAATGTCGTCCAAGTAAACCACAACACAGGTATATAACAGATCACGAAAAATTTCATTCACAAAGTCCTGGAAGACAGCAGGGGCGTTGCAGAGGCCAAAGGGCATAACCAGATATTCAAAGTGTCCGTCTCTGGTATTAAATGCGGTCTTCCACTCATCCCCTTCCCTGATGCGGATGAGATTATATGCACCTCTTAAATCCAATTTGGTGAAGATGTTAACGCCACATAGGCGGTCAAAGAGTTCCGAGATAAGAGGCAGGGGATAGCGTTTTTTTATAGTGATCTTATTGAGACCGTGGTAATCGATGCATGGCTGTAAGGAACCTTCTTTTTTGGAGACAAAGAAGAACCCCGCTCCGGCAGGGGAGGAAGACTTACAGATGAATCCTCTTTTTAAATTTTCTTGTATGTAATCCGACATGGCTTGTGTCTCAGGAGCTGACAGAGGATAGATCCTGCCCCGGGGTGGAGTAGTACCAGGAAGGAGATCAATAGGGCAGTCATAAGGCCTGTAAGGAGGCAAAGTCTCTGCTTGTTTTTTGCAAAAAACATCGGCATAGTCCAAATAGGCCTTGGGGAGACCAGGTATAGGAGGAGCCATAGGGTTTTGACTGGCAGGAATGGGAGCAGACGTGAGGCATTTTTTGTGGCAAGAAGCACCCCAGTTCTTGGTTTCCCCGGTGGTCCAGTCAAGGGTAGGGGAATGGCGTTGGAGCCAAGGCAGTCCGAGAAGAATTTCAGAAGTGCAGTTAGAGAGGACCAGAAATTCAATTTTTTCGTGATGAGGTCCAATGCACATTAACAGGGGTTATGTGCGGTAACACACAGTACAGTCCAATCTTTCACCATTAACTGAGGCGATGTAGAGGGGTCTGGCGAGACTGGTCACTGGGATGTTGAACCTGTTAACGAAAGAGGCCAAAATAAAATTTCCTGCAGATCCAGAATCCAAGAAGGCCACAGCTGAGAAGGAGGAGTTAGAAGAAGAAATCTGCACAGGCACAGTAAGAGGTGGAGAAGCAGAGTTCACACCTAGAGCTGTCTCACCTTTGTGCGGAATCGGAGTGCGTCTTTCCTGACGTGGAGGACGGATAGGACAATCCTTCAGGAAGTGTTCGGTACTTGCACAGTACAGGCATAGGTTCTCATTGCGGCGGCGTGTCCTCTCTTGTGGTGTCAGGCGAGACCGGTCTACTTGCATAGCCTCCACGGCAGAAGGCACAGGAACAGATTGCAGCGAACCAGAGAAGAGAGGAGCCGGGGAGAGACACCGCCTAGTGCGAACAAAGTCCATATCCTGACGGAGCTCCTGGCGTCTTTCGGAAAAGCGCATGTCAATGCGGGTGGCCAAATGAATAAGTTCATGCAGGTTGGCAGGGATTTCTCGTGCGGCAAGCACATCTTTGATGTTACTGGATAGGCCTTTTTTGAAGGTCGCGCAGAGGGCCTCGTTATTCCAAGATAATTCAGAGGCGAGGGTATGAAATTGGATGGCGTACTCGCCTACAGAAGAATTACCCTGGACCAGGTTCAGCAGGGCAGTCTCGGCAGAAGAAGCTCGGGCTGGTTCCTCGAAGACACTTCGAACCTCAGCGAAGAAGGACTGTACAGTGGCAGTGACAGGATCATTGCGGTCCCAGAGCGGTGTGGCCCATGACAGGGCCTTCCCAGACAGAAGACTGACCACGTAAGCCACCTTCGACCGTTCAGTTGGAAATTGGTCCGACATCATCTCCAAATGCAGGGAACATTGCGAGAGAAAACCACGGCAAAGTCTAGAGTCCCCATCGAATTTGTCCGGCAAAGATAAGCGGAGGCTGGATGCGGCCACTCGCTGCGGAGGAGGTGCAGGAGCTGGCGGAGGAGATGGTTGCTGAAGCTGTGGTAGAAGCTGCTGTAGCATAACAGTCAGTTGAGACAGCTGATGGCCTTGTTGCGCTATCTGTTGCGACTGCTGGGCGACCACCGTGGTAAGGTCAGCGACAACTGGCAGCGGGACCTCAGCGGGATCCATGGCCGGATCTACTGTCAGGATTCGGCAGGCTGGAGGTGGATCCTCTGTGTCAGAGAGGGATTGGCGTGGACCGTACCGGTGGACCGGTTCTAAATTGCTACTGGTATTCACCAGAGCCCGCCGCAAAGCGGGATGGTCTTGCAGCGGCGGTAGCAACCAGGTCTTATCCACCGGTAACGGCTCAACCTCTCTGACTGCTGAGATAGGCGCGGTACAAGGGATTAGGCAAGAGCAAGGTCGGACGTAGCAGAAGGTCAGGGCAGGCAGCATGGATCGTAGTCAGGGGCAACGGCAAGAGGTCTGGAACACTGGCTTGGGACATACAAGGAACGCTTTCACTGGCACAAGGGCAACAAGATCCGGCAATGCTGGGAAGGGGAAGTGAGGTTATATAGGGAAGTGCACAGGTGAATACACTAATTAGAACCAGGTGCCAATCAACGACGCACTGGCCCTTTAAATCGCAGAGAGCCGGCGCGCGCGGGTCCTCGCGCGCCGGGACAGTACAGACGGGGAACGAGTCTGGTAAGCGGACCGGGATGCGAATCGCGAGCGGGCGCGTCCCGCATCGCGGATCGCATCTCGGCTAGGGACATTATCGCAGCACTCCCGGTCAGCGGGTCTGACCGGGGCGCTGCGAACAGGAAAACGCTGCGAGCGCACCGGGGAGGAGCGGGGACCCGGAGCGCTCGGCGTAACAACTTCACAATTATGATTATGAAACTCTCTTGGGTTATCAATTAGGGTTATGAAATCCTTTTGGGTACTGTGAATGCCTGTATCATCCTGTATCTTTTAGGAACTACTTGCCTCACTGATGCTTCTGGCCTTGGGCCTTTAATTTTTGGAAGTTTAGCAGTAGCTAAATATATGCTTAATGCAAATGTCAACATTGATCTTTAAATGTAAGGGGTTATGAAACCCTCTTGGGTACTGTGAATGCCTGCTCCTGACTCATCCTGTGTCTCTTTCAGGAACTACTTGCCTTACTGATGCTTCGGGCCTTGGGCCTTTCATTTTTGGATGTTTAGCAGTAGCTAAATACATGCCACAAATTTCAACCTTGATCTTGCAATGTAAAGGGGTTATGAAACCCTCGGGTGTACTGCTGATGACTGCTCGTGACTGCTCCTGTGTCTTTCAGGAAATACTTGGCTAACTGATGCTTCTGGCCTTTGGCCTTAAATTTTTGGATGGTAGCACTACCTAACATGCATCTTCAATATAGATTTCAACGTTCACTTTTTAATTTTAGGGGTTGGGAATCCCTCTTGTGTACTCATGCTGCTTCCTGCTACACTCTGTCAGCCCGTTGGTCCTGTGACAGTGTGCGACTCCGCCTCCACATCCTCCACTGTGTCCTAAGCCTCCACTCCCCGGACAAGTCTCAGGGGCCCTTCAGCATACCATGTGTGCATGGCACAGCGGTGTCACGCTGTTCTTCACATGGTTTGCCTTGGCGAAAAATCTTGGAAACAATGGCCGGTCAGGGCAATGGAGACGTTGCACCTACATTTCATGGCCACATGAGCCCTGTGGGGGCTTGTTAGATTTGGTCCTTTGTACCCACACGCCGGGGTCTGGGACACTCAAACTTTGATTTAAATTTTAAATAAAGAAATCAGACATTTCAATGGTCTCCTCATGCTTCAACCAACTCCAGGCTGTGTCATTAAGGCAATATATGGTTTACTGATACCGCTGATGGCCCTTGGTCTGGGAATAAAAATGTTAGCATAGGTAGCACCCCCTATCCAAAATCTTCTTCTAAAATTTCAAAAATTGTTTTTTTTTTGTTTTTTTTAGGGATTGGGAAGCCCTGGTGTTTACTCAGTGCATCAGCCAACTCCAGGTTGTGTTATTCAGGCAATATATGGTTTACTCATGCCACTGCTGGGCCTGGGACTGGGAATAAAATTTTTTATGGTAGGTAGAACCCACTATCCAAAATCTTCTTCTAAAATTTCAAAAATTGTTGTGTTTTTTTTTTAGGGATTGTGAAGCTCTGGTGTGTACTCATGCATCAACCAACTCCAGGCTGTGTCATTCAGGCAATAAAGGGGACATTTATAAAACCTTGCTTTAGTCCTCTTGTTTTTATATTTTTTTTTTCGACTGCTGTTTTGCTTACGTGCGACAAATTTATTATTATGTTGCACTGCCTTAATAAATTTGTCGTGCGTAAGCAAAATCTTGAAATCTGCCATAGGTAAGCAAAAGTAGGTGAGGTATTTTAGTAAGCCAGGATTTTCCTGGAGTAAATGTTAGCAAACTTTTACTTTATTGCAACTTTTCTGCGACATTCGCTTTTTATAAATCTCTAACTACCGTAAGCTGATTTGTGAAAGTTGCTTACAAAAGCTGAAATCATTATTTTTGCTTTTCTCGCTCTGAAGAAGGATTGTCGCAAAGAAAAATGTGTAGTCGTAACTGCGACTTGTTAGCGACAAATATAAGGGGGGAAAAAAACGGGAACATTTTTTTTATGAATGTCCCCCTATATGTTTTACTCGTGCCGCTGCTGGCCCTGGGACTGAGAATTAAAATTTCATGATAGGTTGCACCCGCTATCCAAAATCTTCTTCTAAAATTTCAAAAATTGTGTTTTTTTTAGGGATTGTGAAGCCCTGGTGCGTACTCATGCATCAGCCAACTCCAGGCTGTGTCATTCAGGCAATATATGGTTTACTGATGTCGCTGCTGTCCCTGGGTCTGGGAATTAAAATTTTATGATAGGTAGCACCCGCTATCCAAAATCTTCATTTTAAATTTCAAAAATTCTTGTGTTTTTTCTTGGGGATTTTGAAGCCCTGGTGTGTACTCATGCTTCAGCCAACTCCAGGCTGTGTCATTCAGGCAATATATGGTTTACTGATGCCGCTGCTGGGTCTGGGTCTGGGAATAAAAATTTTAAGGTAGATGGAACCCGCTATCCAAAATCTTCTTCTAAAATTTCTAAAATTGTTGTGTTATTTTAGGGATTGTGAAGCCCTGGTGTGTACTCATGCATCAGCCAACTCCAGGCTGTGTCATTCAGGCAGTATATGGTTTACTGATGCCACTGCTGTGTCCCCCCCAGATCAAGCCGTTTTCCCCCGATGCCACGGGATTTTGGCGTGAATGAATTTTTTTTATTATAATTTCCCGGCCCAGCCTGTGCGCCTGTGACTCACAGCGCCGGAGGGAGGAAGGGAAGCGTACGTGCGTACTGCGCACCCAGCGTCCCCCTCTCCCCTGCGTCCCCTTCCGGCACAGTAAGCCGAAAATGGTGCTGAAGATGCCGTGGAACTGCAAGCTGCGCCCTGTGCCGGCTTGCTTAAGGTACTGTACCCTTTCCACCCCTCTGTTACCCCCCCCCGGTCACCCATTCCCCCCGTCATTCATGTCCACCCTCCTTTCATTCATGCCCGCCTTGCCCACCCTGTCACCCATGTTCACCACCATCCCTGTCACCCATGTTCACCACCATCACTGTCACTCATGTTCACCATCTCCCCTGTCCAGCCCCGGTCTACCCTGTCACCCATGTCCATCCCCCATTTACCCCTCTGTCCCTTTTGTCACCCCCCTTTTACCCCCTTGTCATCCTTTTCCATCCCCCTGTCTTACCTGTTCAACCCCCCCCCCCACTGTCTCCCATTTCCACCCCCCCTGTCATCCATGTCCACCTTGGCCACCCCTATCCATCCCTCTGTCACCCCTGTCCACTCCCTTATTCACCTCTCTGTCCCTTTGTGACCCCTGTCCATCCCTCTTTTACCCCCTTGTCGCGCCTTTCCACACCTCTGACCCCCTGTCACCCCTGTTCACCCCCTGTCTCCCATGTCATCCCTCCAATCTACCCCCTGTCACCCATGTCCACAGCCTTATTCACCCCTTTAACCCCTTGTCATCCTTGTCCATCCCCCCTCCTGTCATCCTTGTCCATCCCCCCTGTCTCCCATGTCCATCCCCCCTTTCATCCATCTCCACCTTGGCTACCCCTGTCACCCATGTCCCCCCTGGGCAACCCTCTGACCACCCCCTCAGTCTACCCCTCTGTCAAGCATGTCCACCCCCTATTCACCCCTCTGACCCCCTGACACCCCTGTTCACGCCCCCTGTCTCCCTTGTCAGCCATGTCCACCCCCTATTCACCCCTCTGTCACCCTTCTTTTACCCCCGCTGTCCCCCCTGTTCACCCCCCCTGTCACCCCTGTTCACCCCCCCCTGTCTCCCATGTCCACCCCCCCCCCTGTCATCCATGTCCACCTTGGCCACCCCTCTGTCACCCCTGTCCATCTCTCTGTCACCCATGATCACCCCCCATCCACCCCTTTGACCACCGCCTAGTCTACCCCTCTGTCACCCATGTCCACCCCCTATTCATCTCTCTGTCCCATTGTCACCCAAGTCCACCCCTCTCTTACTCCTGTCCACCCCTCTTTTACCCCCTTGTCATGCCTGTCAACACCTCTGACCCCCTGTCACCCCTGTTTACCCCATGTCCACACTCCAATCTACCCCCTGTCACCCATGTCCACAGCCTTATTCACCCCTTTAACCCCCTTGTCATCCTTGTCCATCCCCCCTCCTGTCATCCTTGTCCATCCCCCCTGTCATTCATGTCCACCTTGGCCACCCCTGTCACCCATGTACCCCCTGGGCAACCCTCTGACCACCCCCCCAGTCTACCCCCCCCGTCAGCCATGTTCACCCCCCTATTCACCCGTCTGTCACCCTTCTTTTACCCCCCTGTCACCCCCCCCCCCCGCGTCACCCCCCTGTCATCCATGTCCACATTGGCCACCCATCTGTCACCCCTGTCCACCTCTCTGTCACCCATGATCACCCCCCATCCACCCCTCTGACCACCCCCTAGTCTACCCCTCTGTCACCCATGTCCACCCCCTATTCACCCCTCTGTCCCTTTGTCACCCCAGTCCACCCCTCTCTCACTCCTGTCCACCCCTCTTTTACCCCCTTTTCACCCTCCTGTCATGTAAATCCACCCCCCTATCTGTCACCCCTGTCCATCCCCCTGTCACCCATGATGTTCACTCTCCATTGTCCACCCCTGACCACATCCTTGTCACCCATGTCCATCCCCATATCCACCCCTCTGTTACCACATTGTCACGCCTGTCCACCCCTCTGTAACCCCCTACGCCCCCTGTCACCCATGTTCACTCTTCTACCCCCCTCTACCACCCATGTACACTCCTCTACACCCCTCTGCCACCCATGTACACTCCTCTACACACCTCTGTCACCCATTTAAACTGCTCTACACCCCTCTGTCACCCATGTTCACTCCTATACACCCCTGTCACCCATGTACACTCCTCTACACTCCTCTGTCACCCATGTACACTCCTCTACACCATTCTGCCACCCATGTACACTCCTCTACACCCCTCTGTCACTCATGTACACTCCTCTACACCCATCTGTCACCCATGTACACTCCTCTACACCCATCTGTCACCCATGTACACTACTCTACACCCCTCTGTCACCCATGTTCACTCCTATACACCCCTGTACACTCCTCAACACCCCTCTGTTATCCATGTACACTCCTCTACCCCCCTGTCACCCATGTACACTCCTCTACACCCCTCTGTTACCCATGTACACTCCCCTACACCCCTCTGTCACTCATGAACACTCCTCTACACCCATCTGTTACCAATGTACACACCTCTACACCCCTGTCACCCCTGTACACCCCTCTGTCACTCATGTACACTCCTCTACACCCCTCTGTCACCCATGTACACTCCTCTACACCCCTCTGTTACCCATGTTGTCACGCCGAGGGCTCCGGATCCCGCTGCCTCCCCGGAGCGCTCGCGGCGTGCCTCTGCATGCAGCCGGTCGGCACGGGTCGGCTCCGGTCGGCACCGCTGCTCCCATGTCTCCGGAGGAGACGCGATCTGAGGCAGGGGACGTGCCCGCTCTCGGATCAGCCCCATTGTCACCCCCCTACCCCGTCCTCCTTCTGTCCCATCCCAGCACGCGTGGCCCCGCTCTCTAGGGTGCGCGCGCGCCAGCTCTCTGAAATTTAAAGGGCCAGGTGCACCACTAATTGGTGCCTGGCCCAATCAGTGCAATCACCTCCTTATACTATAAAAAAACCCTTCCCCTTCCTGTCCCTGCCGGATCTTGTTGCCTTGTGCCCTGAGAAAGCGTTTCTGTGTGTTTCCAAGCCAGTGTTTCCAGACCCCTTGCCGTTGCCCCTGACTACGAACCTTGCCGCCTGCCTTGACCTTCTGCTACGTCTGACCTTGCCTTGCCTACTCCTTGTGTACCGCGCCTGACTCAGCTGTCAGTGAGGTTGAGTCACTATCGGGTGGAATGACCTGGGGGTTGCCTGTCACAGCAAGTCCATCCCGCTTTGCGGCGGGCTCTGGTGAAAACCAGTAACCCCTTAGATTCCGTTCCCCTGGTACGGCCCACGCCATCACCTCACTGACACAGAGGATCCACTACCTGTGTCATCCCTGCATACCAGTCCGGATCCTGACAGTAGATCCGGCCATGGATCCCGCTGAGGTCCCGCTGCCCAGTGTCGCTGACCTAACCTCCGTGGTCACCCAGCAATCACAGCAGATCAGGCTACAAGGACAACAGCAGACTCAGTTGACCGCTATGCTGCAACAGCTTCTGCCTCAACAACAGCAACCATCTCCTCCGCCAACTCCTGCATTTCCTCCGCAGCGAGTGGCCACTCCCAGATTCCGCCTGTCCCTACCATACAAGTTTGATGGGGACTCTAAACTGTGCCGTGGGTTCCTGTCCCAGTGTTCCCTACACCTGGAGATGATGTCAGACCAATTTCCTACAGAATGGTCTAAGGTGGCGTTCGTGATCAGACTGCTGTCTGGAAAGGCCTTGTCCTGGGCCACACCGCTTTGGGACTGCCACTGCTACTATCCAGTCCTTCTTCTCAGAAGTACGCAGTGTCTTTGAGGAGCCAGCCCGGGCTTCCTCAGCCGAGACAGCCCTATTGAATCTTGTCCAAGGGAGTTCTTCAGTGGGCGAATACGCCATTCAGTTCCGCACCCTTGCCTCTGAGCTATCCTGGAATAATGAGGCCCTCTGCGCGACCTTCAAAAAAGGCTTATCCAGTCACATCAAAGATGTTCTGGCCTCACGAGAAATTCCTGCTTACCTGTCTGAACTCATCCATTTGGCCACCTGCATCAACATGCGTTTCACTGAAAGACGCCAGGAGCTTCGTCAGGAAAAGGATCTTGTTCGCACCAGGCGGTTTCCTCCCCTGGCACCTCTCTTCCAGCGTCCTTTGCAATCTGTTCCTGTGCCTTCCGCCAAGGAGGCTATGTAAGTGGATCAGTCTCGCCTGACCCTACAAGAGAGGACTCGCCGTAGGAACGAAAACCTGTGCCTGTACTGTGCTAGTACTGAACATTTCCTAAAAAACTGTCCCATTCGTCCTCTACGTCAGGGAAACGCTCGCACCTAGTTAACGTAGGAGAGGTGTTGCTAGGTGGGAATTCTTCCTCTCCATGATTGACTATACCTGTGCGGATTGCTATACCCGCTAATACTACTTCCTTCTCCTCTGTGGCCTTCTTGAACTCTGGTTCAGCAGGGAGTTTCATTGAAGCCTCCCTAATCAATAGATTCAATATTCCAGTTACCCGTCTTGCCAAGCCTCTCTTCATCTCATCCGTCAATGGAAAAAGGCGGGTCTGTACCGTGCGTTACCGCACTCAACCTCTGCTCATGAGTGTTGGACTTCACCATCATGAACATATTGAATTTCTTGTGCTACCCAACTGTACTTCAGAAATGCTTCTAGGCTTGCCCTGGCTCCAACGTCACTCGCCTAGCCTCAACTGGGCCACCGGGGACATTGAGAGTTGGGGATCCTCTTGCCACAAGCGATGTTTCCACCCAGTTTCTTCCTGCCATGTCTTCCTGGCTGCTCCATTGCCAGGTCTTCCTAAGGCCTACCAGGACTATTCGGATATTTTTTGTAAAAAGCAAGCAGAGGTCTTGCCTCCACATAGACCCTATGACTGCCCTATCGACTTGCTCCCTGGTACCACTCCGCCCCGTGGTAGGATTTACCCACTTTCTGCCCCGGAAACACAAGCCATGACAGAGTACATCCAGGAAAACCTCAAAAGAGGTTTTATCCGGAAATCTTCTCCAGCCGGAGCGGGATTCTTTTTCATGGCCAAGAAGGACGGATCTCTTCGCCCTTGTATAGACTACCGCGGGCTCAATAAGATCACAGTGAAAAAACGTTACCCTCTACCACTCATCACGAAACTATTTGATCGATTGCGTGGAGCTAAGATCTTCACCAAACTTGATCTAAGGGGTGCCTATAACCTCATCCGTATACGTGAAGGTGATGAATGGAAAACCGCCTTCAATACCAGAGATGGACACTTTGAATATCTTGTCATGCCCTTTGGTTTATGCAACGCCCCAGCGGTCTTCCAGGACTTTGTCAAGGAGATTTTCCGGGACATGCTGTATTCCTGTGTAGTGGTCTATCTTGACGACATTCTCATTTTTTCTTCGAACTTAGAGGAACATCGCCTCCATCTCCGTCAAGTGCTTCAGCGCCTACGCCAAAATCATCTTTATGCCAAAATTGAGAAATGTCTTTTTGAGCCCAGCAGTCTACCCTTCCTGGGATACATAGTGTCCGGTCAAGGTCTTCAAATGGATCCTGATAAGCTATCTGCAGTAATAGATTGGCCACGCCCCACCGGCCTTCGAGCTATCCAAAGATTTCTCGGATTTGCTAATTATTGTCATCAATTCATTCCCCACTTCTCCACCATCGTTGCTCCTATTGTAGCACTGGCCAAGAAAAATGCTAATGTGAAATCCTGGGCAGCACAGGCGGAGGAAGCCTTTAACCATCTCAAAGCCGCCCTCTCTTCTGCTCCAGTCTTGTCCAGACCAGACCCTTTGAAACCCTTCTTCCTCGAGGTTGACGCCTCCTCAGTCGGAGCCGGAGCTGTTCTTCTACAAAAAAGCGATAAGGGAAAGAATATCACTTGCGGATTTTTCTCCGAAACCTTTTCTCCTCCTGAAAAAAACTATTCCATAGGAGACCGTGAGCTATTGGCTATCAAGTTGGCACTTGAGGAGTGGAGACATCTTCTGGAAGGATCCCTTCATCCCATCACCATCTACACTGATCACAAAAATTTGTCTTATCTTCAATCCACCCAGCGGTTAAATCCTCGCCAGGCTAGATGGTCATTGTTTTTTGCCCGTTTCAACTTTCAAATCCATTTTCGTCCTGCAGACAAGAATATCAGGGCAGATGCTCTATCACGTTCCACCGATGCCTCCGAAGCCGAGACCCTTACTCAGCACATCATCCCTCCTGAGTGTCTGATCTCTTCTGCTCCTGCTTCTCTGGTGCCAGTTCCTCCAGGAAAAACTTATGTTCCTCCACGTCTTCGCCTCCAGACTTTCAAATGGGGTCATTCCTCCCATCTGGCTGGTCACGCTGGAATTAAAAAATCCTTACAGTTGATTTCCAGACAATATTGGTGGTCTTCCCTGGAAAAAGATATGACTGATTTCGTACGGGCCTGTACAGTAGCCTGCGGGTCTTCTCCCCCCCTGGCCGGTGCCTGAACAGCCATGGTCCCACATAGCCATGGACTTCATCATGGACCTTCCTTCATCTCATGGCAATACCGTCATTTGGGTACTCGTTGATCGTTTTTCCAAAATGGCTCATTTTGTCCAGCTCCCTGGCCTTCCTTCTGCACCTCAGTTGGCGAAGCAATTTTTTTCTGCACATTTTTCGTCTCCACGGGCATATCGTCTCTGATAGAGGCGTTCAATTTATCTCAAAATTTTGGAGAGCGCTCTGCACTCAATTAAAGATCAAATTGAATTTCTCGTCCGCCTATCACCCTCAATCCATTGGACAAGTGGAAAGAGTAAACCAGATTATTGGCGACTACTTGCAGCATTTTGTCTCCTCTCGCCAAGATGATAGGGTTGACCTGCTGCCCTGGGCCGAATTCTCGTACAATTTCAAGGATTCTGAATCCTCCAAATCTCCATTTTTTGTGGCGTACGGCCGTCACCCGCTTCCCCCCTCCCCATTCCCACTTCTTCTGGAGTTCCTGCCGTAGATGAATTGACACAAAATTTCTCCTCCATCTGGAAGGAGACTCAAAAGTCACTCCTACTGGCCTCATCTCGCATGAAGAGACATGCAGATAAAAACAGGAGAATTCCTCCTGTTCTTGCCCCCGGTGACAAAGTATGGCTCTCTCCGCCAAATACATCTGTTTCCATGTCCCTAGCTACAAGCTTGGTCCTCGGTACCTCGGGCCTTTTAAAATAAAAAATCAAATCAACGCTGTCTCCTACAAGCTTCATCTTCCCCCTTCTCTTCGTATTCCTAACTCTTTCCATGTTTCTCTTCGCAAACCTCTGGTACTTAAACGCTTTTCTCCCAAGGTCACTGTTCCTGCTCCTATCTCTGGCTACTCTGATGTCTTCTCTGTCAAGGAAATCCTCGCCTCCAAGGTCATCCGAGGTAAAACATTTTTTTTGGTGGATTGGGAGAATTGTGGCCCTGAAGAAAGATCATGGGAACCCGAGGCCAATATTTTAGACAAGGAACTCATCTACAGATTCCTCGGTTCCAAAAAGAGAGGGAGACCCAAGGGGGGGGGGGGTACTGTCACGCCGAGTGCTCCGGGTCCCTGCTCCCTCCCGGAGCGCTCGCAGCGCTTGTCTGCTCCCAGCGCCCCGGTCAGACCCGCTGACCGGGAGCGCTGCTCTACTATCACCGGTGGGGATGCGATCCGCGTGGCGCCGGCTCTCTGAAATTTAAATGGCCAGTGCACCACTAATTGGTGCCTGGCCCAATCAGTGCTAATCACTCCCAAACATATAAAAACCCACTTCCCCTTCCTGTCCTTGCCGGACCTTGTTGACTTGTGCCAGTGAAAGCTTTCACGTGTGTCCATTGCCTGTGTACCCAGACCCTTGCCGTTGCCCTTGACTACCAACCGTTGCCGCCTGCCCTGACCTTCTGCTACGTCTGACCTTGCCTTTTGCCTAGTCCTTGTGTACCCCGCCTGACTCAGCAGTCAGTGAGGTTGAGTCGCTATTGGGTGGAACGACCTGGGGGTTACCTGCCGCAGCAGCCTTGCGGCGGACTCTGGTGAAAACCAGAAACCCCTTAGATTCCATTCCCCTGGTACGGCCCACGCCATCACCTCACTGACACAGAGGATCCACTACCTGTGTCATCCCTGCATACCACTCCGGATCCTGACACTCATGCTGCCGCAAACTCCAGACAGTCTCATTCAGCCACTATGTGGTCTCCTCATGCTGCCGCCACCTCCAGGCTGTGTCAATCTGCCACTATATGGTATCCTCATACTGCCGCCATCTCCAGGCTGTGTCATTCTGCCACTATATGGTATCCTCAAGCTGCCGCAAACTCCAGACTGTGCCATTCAGCCACTATATGCTGCCACCAACTCCAGGCTTTGTAATTCAGCCACTATATGGTCTCCTCTTGCTGCCGCCAACTCCAGGCTGTTTCATTCAGCCACTATGTGGTCTCCTCATGCTGCCGCCAACTCCAGGCTGTTTCATTCAGCCACTATGTGGTCTCCTCATGCTGCCGCCACCTCCAGGCTGTGTCATTCTGCCACTAAATTGTATCCTCATGCTGCCGCAAACTCCAGACTTTGTCATTCAGCCACTGTATGCTGCCGCCAACTCCAGGCTTTGTAATTCAGCCACTATATGGTCTCCTCATGCTGCCGCCAACTCCAGGCTGCGTCATTCAGCCACTATATGGTCTCCTTATGCTTCCGCCACCTCCAGGCTGTGTCATTCAGCCACTATATGGTCTTTTCATGCTTCTTCCACCTTCAGGCTGTGTCATTCTGCCTTTATATGTTCTCCTCATACTGCCGCCAACTCCAGGCTGCGTCATTCAGACAAAATATGGTCTCCTCATGCTGCCGCAAAGTTCAGGCTGCGTCAGTCAGCCACTATGTGGTCTCCTCATGCTGCCAACATCTCCAGGCTGTGTCATTCTGACACTATATGTTCTTCTCATGCTGCCGCCACCTCCATGCTGTGTCATTCTGCCACTATATAGTTTCCTCATGCTGCCGCAAACTCCAGACTGTGTCATTCAGCCACTATATGCTGCCACCAACTCCAGGCGTTGTAATTCAGCCATTATGTGGTCTCCTCATGCTGCTAAAAACTCCAGGCTGTTTAATTCAGTCACTATATGGTCTCCTCATGCTTCTGCCAGCTCCAGGCTGTGTCATTCAGCCACTATATGGTCTTCTCATGCTTCCTACACCTCCAGGCTGTGTCATTCAGCCACTATATGTTCTCCTCATGCTGCCGCAAACTCCAGGCTGTGTCATTCAGCCACTATATGCTGCCGCCAACTTCAGGCTGTGTCATTCAGCCACTATGTGGTCTCCTCATGCTACCGCCTACTCCAGACTGTGTCATTCAGCCACTATAAGGTCTCCTCATGTTGCCGCCACCTCGAGGCTGTATAATTCAGCCAACATATGTTCTCCTCATGCTTCTGCCACCTCCAGGCTGTGTCATTCAGCCACTATGTGGTCTCCTCATGCTGTCAACATCTCCAGGCTGTGTCATTCTGCCACTATATGTTCTTCTTATGCTGCCGCCACCTCCAGGCTGTGTCATTCTGCCACTATATGGTATCCTCATGCTGCCGCAAACTCCAGACTGTGTCATTCAGCCACTATATGCTGCCACCAAATCCAGGCGTTTTAATTCAGCCACTATGTGGTCTCCTCATGCTGCCGCCAACTACAGGCTGTTTAATTCAGTCACTGTATGGTCTCCTCATGCTTCTGCCACCTCCAGGCTGTGTCATTCAGCCACTATATGGTCTTATCATGCTTCCTCCACCTCCAAGCTGTGTCATTCCGCCACTATATGTTCTTCTCATGCTGCCGCCACCTCCAGGCTGTGTCATTCTGCCACTATATAGTTTCCTCATGCTGCCGCAAACTTCAGACTGTGTCATTCAGCCACTATATGCTGCCACCAACTCCAGGCATTGTAATTCAGCCATTATGTGGTCTCCTCATGCTTCTGCCAGCTCCAGGCTGTGTCATTCAGCCACTATATTGTCTTCTCATGCTTCCTCCACCTCCAGGCTGTGTCATTCAGCCACTATATGTTCTCCTTATGCTGCCACAAACTCCGGGCTGTGTCATTCAGCCACTGTATGCTGCCGCCAACTTCAGGCTGTGTCATTCAGCCACTATATGTTCTCCTCATGCTTCCGCCACCTCCAGGCTGTGTCATTCAGCCACTATATATTCTCCTCATGCTGCCGCCAACACCAGGCTGTGTCATTCATACAATATACGGTCTCCTCATGCTGCCGCAAACTCCAGGCTGTGTCATTCAGCCACTATGTGGTCTCCTCGTGCTGCCGCCACCTCCAGGCTGTGTCATTCAGCCACTATATGGTGTCCTCATGCTGCCGCAAACTCCAGACTGTCTCATTCAGCCACTATATGCTGCCACCAACTTCAGGCTGTGTCATTCAGCTGCTATATGGTCTCCTTATGCTTCCGCCACCTCCAGGCTGTGTCATTCAGCCACTATATGGTCTTCTCATGCTTCCGCCACCTCCAGGCTGTGTCATTCTGCCTTTATATGTTCTCTTCATACTGCCAACCACTCCAGGCTGCGTCATTCAGACAATATATGGTCTCCTCATGCTGCCGCAAACTTTAGGCTGTGTCATTCAGCCACTATGTGGTCTCCTCATGCTGCCGCCATCTCCAGGCTGTTTAATTAAGCCACTATATGGTCTCCTCATACTTCTGCCACCTCCAGGCTGTGTTAGTCAGCCACTATATGGTCTTCTCATGCTTCCGCCACCTCCAGGCGGTTTCATTCTGCCTTTATATGTTCTCCATATACTGCCGCCAACTCCAGGTTGCGTCATTCAGACAATATATGGTCTCCTCGTGCTGCCGCCACCTCTAGGCTGTGTCATTCAGACAATAAATGGTATCCTCATGCTGCCGCAAACTCCAGACTCTGTCATACAGCCACTATATGCAGTCACCAACTCCAGGCGTTGTCATTCAGCCACTATGTGGTCTCCTCATGCTGCCACCAACTCCAGGCTGTGTAATTCAGCCACTATATGGTCTCCTCATGCTTCAGCCACCTCCAGCCTGTGTCATTCAGCCACTATATGTTCCCCTCATGTTTCCGCCACCTCTAGGCAGTGTCATTCAGCCACTATATTGTCTCCTCATGCTGATGTCACCTCCAGGCTCTGTTATGGTGCAGCTCTGCGACAGTGAACTAATAGCGACTCCTCTGATCTGCATGTCATACTGAACAACAGTATTATTTCAATAACTCAGCACACACCCTATGTGTGTTACAGAAAGGAAAAGTGCTCCCCACCCCTACTGAGGCTCTTTTTAGGCCAGAAATAGTTGTTTTTAATAGCAATTTGCGGCAAATAAATTCAGATTGAAGCAAATTTTTTCAGAAATTTTGGCGAAGTTGCCAAATATAATTTTTCAAAACTTCGCTCATCTCTAACTGTAATGTATCCACATACCCTTGAGCTCATAATAGTGGTGTAATATAAGGGTAAGCATATAGCTATATACCGGTCATAGGCCATCACCGCCAGCAGGATGCATACAGTTCCTCCTGGAATTTTTCTAACGTCCATTTGTATGAGACAACCAATGAGCGAAATCGTATTTATTGAAAATAAATCAAACAGAAATTTTTGTGTAGCACAAGATGAACAGCAGAAATAAAGAAAAGTCAAATGACAGAGGAAATAATACATAAGAGTGTGTAACTTAGGACTGACGATAACCGTAAAGAAAAGGAAGCTATTCCCTAAGATGACAAAAAACAGGTCAAAAAGCAAAACAAAAGTCTGCAAGTCCGAAGAAAACACAAGGAGGATGAAATGTGTAATAAGAGTTTTATTTTTTAGACCCATGTTACAATTCATGTTATATTGTCCACAGCATGTGATATATGCAAAAGAAGGGTTTGTTATGAAATTAAATTTTTAGTACAATAAAAATAAAATGTATTAAAAACATGACTTGCATAATACATTTTAAATCAATCTTTGATTATTTACATAGGAATATTAATAATACCAACAATAAATAATTGTTCTGCCCTTATGTGTAAAGGTGCATAAATTGCTAAACCTTCCTGGAAATTCATTGACAAAGGAGCAAAGTCCAACTACAACTTTTTTTTAAAAATATGTGGTAAAACTGAAAAAAAATGACACACTAATGCACAATGACATATGGCAATGCAAATACAAACATGTGCATGATATGTATGTAAGTTACATACAACACATATATTAGAGATGATGATAAGGATCCATGAGAATATACTCAGATATATACCCAGGAGCATGCTATCCTAATTGAATGGCAAGCGTGGTCCTTATCTGTTAACTATAAACTGTGAAATAACAGCAGGAAAACTTAAAAACACGTTAATATGCATAGAGATGCACACTTTAATGCTGGATGATTGTCTGAACGTACCAGCGATGCTTCCACAAACTTGTACGGAGAGGATGGCTTAGGATTCCACTGGCCATACAGATACCTCAAGAGCACTGGCTATTAATTAAATGAGGAAAATAGCTGCTTTGTACTAATGATGTCATCAGAGTTCATAGGGCATATTCTATGGAAGCTAAAGTTGCTGAAAAAGCTTCAAGTGTGCAGATCTACTGCATATGCAAACGGACACTAGATGGAGCTGTCACAAAATGAAACGAGGATTATACAATATGAATACAAGGCATAAAAACCCACACATTCACATTCATTTCAGACAACAAAAACTGCTGAAGACATGACACTCCCTGCCTGGATACCATCTTAACCCCTTAAAGGGGTACACCCGTGGAAAACTTTTATTTAAATCAACTGGTGCCAGAAAGTTAAACAGATTTGTAAATTACTTCTATTAAAATTTTTTAATCCTTTCAGTTCTTTTTTGGGGCTATACACTTCAGAGGAAATGCTTATGTTTTTGGATTTCTCTGATGTCATGACCACAGTGCTCTCTGCTGACCTCTGCTGTCCATTTTAGGAACTGTCCAGAGCAGCATCTGTTTGCTATGGGGATTTTCTCCTGCTCTGGACAGTTCCTAAAATGGACAGCAGAGGTCAGCAGAGAGCACTGTGGTCATGACATCAGAGAAATCTAAAGAGATAAGCGTTTCCTCTGTAGTATACAGCCCCTAAAAAGTACTGGAAGTATTAAGATTTTTTAATAGAAGTGATTTACAAATCTGTTTAACTTTCTGGCACCAGTTGATTTAAAAAAAAAAAAGTTTTCGACTGGAGTACCCCTTTAACCCCTTAAGGACACAGGGCGTATCCATATGCCCCCGTTTCCAAATCCTTAAGGACACAGGCCCTGCACATTTCCGGCCCCAGCCACTAGCTGGAGCGGAGCCGGTGCCGGATGCCTGCTGAAATCGTTCAGCAGACATCCCGGCATATCGCCCAGGGGGGGTCATTATGTCCCCCCATGTCGGCGATGGCCGCAGATCGCTGGACAATTCAGTCCAGCGATCTGCGGCGGATTCCGGGTCAATCTGGTCTCCAGTGACCCGGTGACCCGGAATTACTGGCTGATCGGGGCCGTCTCTGATAGCCCCGAACAGCCATAGCCAGCAGGGGTGAGGTGGCATTGGTGCCACCTCACGATCGCCCTGATTCGTCGGCCGGTTTCCCGGCCGACCAATCAGGGCGCTTTCTGCGGATGTCACTCCCGCAACCCGCTCCGTCCCTCTTCCGGAGGACGTGAGCGGGAAAAAGACCCCGCGTGCTGGGGACCCCGATCACCGGCGTCCCTGTTGGGATCGGGGCCCCAGGAGCGACGGCGGCGGCGAGGGACTGAACTGCGCGGCGGCGTGGAGCAGCAGTTATAGGTGAGTGACAGCCTCCTGCTGTTGCTTAGCAACAGCTCCCAGCATGCAAAAAGGGCATGCTGGGAGCTGTAGTTATGCAAAAGCAGGAGGCAAACCACCACAACTCCCAGCATTCCCTTATGGGCATGCTGGGACTTATAGTTTTGCAACAGCTGGAGGCACATTCTTTCTATGGAAAAGTGTACCTTCAGCTGTTGTATAACTACAACTCCCAGCTTGCACAATCAGCTAAAGTGCGTGCTGGGAGTTGTAGTGGTGCATCTGCTGGTTGCATAACTACAACTCCCAGCATGCCCGTTGGCTGTCGGTGACTGCTGAGAGTTGTAGTTTTGCAATAGCTGGAGGCACACTGGTTGTGAAACACTGAGTTAAGTAGAAAACCAGTGTGTCTCCAGCTGTTGCATAAATACATTCCCCAGCCAAAGTAGTATGCCTCCAGCTGTTGCATAACTACAAGTTGAAGGCACACTGGTTGCAAAACACTGAGTTAAGTAGAAAACCAGTGTGCCTCCAGCTGTTGCAAAACTACAACTCCCAGCATGCACTGATAGACCGTACATGCTGGGAGTTGTAGTTTTGCAACAGCTGGATGTTCCCTCCTCCCCAATGTGAACGTACAGGATACACTCACATGGGCGGAGGTTTACAGTAAGTATCCGGCTGCAAGTTTGAGCTGCGGCAAATTTTCTGCCGCAGCTCAAACTGCCAGCGAGAAACTACTGTGAACCCCCGCCTGTGCGACTGTACCCTAAAAATACTACACTACACTAACACAAAATAAAATAAAAAGTAAAAAACACTACATAAACACATGCCCCTACACAGCCCCCCTCCCCTCCTCAATAAAAATGAAAAACGTCTGGTACTCCACGGTTTCCAAAACGGAGCCTCCAGCTGTTGCAAAACAACTACTCCCAGTATTGCCAGATACCCACTGACTGTCCAGGCATGCTGGGAGTTTTGCAACAGCTGGAGGCACCCTGTTTGGGAATCACTGGCGTAGAATACCCCTATGTCCACCCCTATGCAAATCGCTAATTTAGGCCTCAAATGCGCATGGCACTCTCACTTTGGAGCCCTGTCGTATTTCAAGGCAACAGTTAAGGGTCACATATGGGGTATCGCCGTACTCGGGAGAAATTGTGTTACAAATTTTGGGGCGGTATTTTCTGCTATTACCTTTTTTAAATATGTAAAATTTTGGGGAAACCAAGCATTTTAGGAACATTTTTATTTTTTTTTTTACATATGCAAAAGTCGTGAATCACCTGTAGGGTATTAAGGTTTACATTACCCCTTGTTACGTTCCCCGAGGGGTCTAGTTTCCAAAATGGTATGCCATGTGTTTTTTTTTTTTGCTGTTCTGGCACCATAGGGGCTTCCTAAATGCGGCATGCCCCCAGAGCAAAATTTGCTTTCAAAAAAGCCAAATGTGACTCCTTCTCTTCTGAGACCTGTAGTGCGCCAGCAGAGCACTTTTCACCGCCATATGGGGTGTTTTCTGAATCGGGAGAAATTGGGCTTCAAATTTTGGGGGTATTTTCTGCTTTAACCCTTTGTAAAAATGTTAATTTTTGGGGAAACCAAGCATTTTAGGTAATTTTTTTTTTTTTTTTACATTTGCAAAAGTTGTGAAACCCCTGTGGGGTATTAAGGTTCACTTTACCACCTGTTACGTTCCCCAAGGGGTCTAGTTTCCAAAATGGTATGCTATGTGTTTTTTTTCTTTGCTGTCCTGGCACCATAGGGGCTTCCTAAATGCGGCATTCCCCCAGAGCAAAATTTCCTTCAAAAAAGCCAAATGTGCCTCCTTCTCTTCTGAGACCTGTAGTGCGCCAACAGAGCACTTTTCACCCCCATATGGGGTGTTTTCTGAATCGGGAGAAATTGGGCTTCAAATTTTGAGGGGTATTTTCTGCTATTACCCTTTTTAAAAATGTAACATTTTTGGGAAAACAAGCATTTTAGGTAAACATTTTTTTTTTACATTTGCAAAAGTCATGAAACGCCTGTGGGGGGGGCGTGGCTTTACACGCTGGCTGCCGGACGCATTCTGTTAGAGCTCCGGCTCGGGCCCATGTAAAGGAGGCTCTTTCTCGGGCATGGGAGGAAGACACCGTCGCAAAAAGCAGAACCAGTGACCGCAGGACCACCAGAAACCGTCCCAGCCGATTACGGCGTTTTTTAATGCCTGCCAGCTGCCCACTAACCCGCCGCTGTAAGTGCGGCCTAGCCAGGACGTGCGGGACAGACCCCTGAAGGCTTCTCCTACCCCTCTGGATCAGAGTGCGGCACGCATCGGAGAAGTAGGTGATCTCTTACCCACGGCTGGAGGTCCGCGCTCAGGCCCCTCCGCCGCCACACACCCGGCGGCGGCTACAGACCCGGACCTCCACGTGACCGGACTGACGGCGCGCAGCATACAGAATGTTGCCGCCACTATACAGGTACTCCTGCGCACATCAGCCCCTGCTGTCATCATGGAGGGTTCGCTCTCCCCCTCTGTGCCATCAATGAATGTTGCCCCTAACAACATATTGCTGCAAGGCACACAGGTGACCCACCAGACTACCCCCCCAGCTCCTGCTCATCCTTCTCTGCCTGCGCCTTCTGTGCACACAGATCCCTCGACTGTACACACGGGAGGGCCAAATCCCACACCTTATGGACCCCCTCTTGTACCTTCAGAAGCTGACAACTATGCACCCTCTCAGCACATGGCCTCTGACACCTCTCCGGAGGTAGGTGATTCCACCGATAATAGTGACGTCCCTGAGTATTGGGGTGATAGCCCCCACGCCAAGAAGAAATTATTTTGCACTCCTTCTAAAACCCGTACAAAGATGGACTGCCAAGAGGCTCATTCATCATCTGACGACTCACGTAACTCATCCAGGTCCAAGAGGTCACACTGGCACTCTCAGGGTGACCCTCCTATACCTACCTACAGACGAAACAATATCCGCATTAAAGGCCTACCTGAGTCAATTGTTCCCCAGGATATACCGGGCACCCTCCAAAAAATATTCAATGATGTTCTCAAAAGGCCACCTGATTCTCCCTTGGAGCTTGACCGAGCCCACCGTGCCCTTAAAGCCAAGAACCCCGACCCGCTCAAACCGCGTGATATAATTTGCAGGGTCCACCATTACACCCTTAAGAAGGACATTATGAGAAAGGCCCGTACCCTCAACAAGCTGCAGTATAACGGAACTGAAATTCATCTTATTCCAGATCTGTCCCTCCACACTCTCCAATTACGGGCCGCCCTGAAACCCCTGCTTACCATTCTCATTAATGCGAAAATTGTCTACAGATGGGGTTATCCGTTCTCCCTCACGGCTCGTCATGGATCGACTGTGGCTACACTGCGCAGACCGGAGGACTTACCTGAATTCCTGGATACGTTTAAATTACCACCAGTGACCCTGACTGACTGGGAACTACTCTTCTCCCCAGCTACCCTGCCTGCACGCCACTCGTCTGAAATACGCTCTGCCCTGAGGAAGACTGAGGCTGAGAAAGCTCCTATTCCACTTCCGCAAAGAAGGGGTCATGCGACCTGAGGATGATTGGACATAGACAGACTTTGTCTCTCTTAACGATGCTGTTATGACACCCTGTCTGTCCTATGCACCTCCTTATTAGGGACGTTTGCCACTCCGGTCCCACAATATTCCTATTCCTCACAGTTTGACGCAACATTGTTTTTTCGGGACGTTACTTGTTTGAACTATGTTGCTCCAGGTTTTTGCTCCATCTTAATAACTTTTGCCTTCTTTGCTTTTTGTAATACTTGCCAATAACTCCCATGCCCCATAGATGTCATTTAGTCTTCAGCCACTCCTTTGTTTTTCCGCATCCCCCTCCATTGTACATGTGGGGGGGAATCCCTTCAGTATAATTTGGGCCACCTGCCGTGACCCGTTTCCCCTAGTTCCACGCCCTTTAGAGTTCTGGGTGACTGGCAGCTGGCGCCTCTTCCACACCTCCCACTAGATTGGTGCGCAGGCAGGCCCTGATTGCACCCTTTCTCGGCCCTTATGGCTTCTCCCCGTAGTCCTTGGGTAACCGTTCTCTTATGGTTGCTGTTTCTGCCTCTCTTGACTGCCTACTTACCTATTTCTTTCCTCTCCCTTTCCCACAGATGGACAAGACCTCTTCATGAACAGCCTCGATGGATGGCGGTGCGGACGGACCCCTGGGAGGTCGGTGAGTCTATACGCTATTCACACCATCCCCATGGCAGCTGACATAAATATTACTTCCCTGAATGTCAAAGGGTTTAACACGCCCGAGAAACGAGCCTAAATCCTGTACTCCCAACACAAGCAACGCACCCACATACTGGCGATCCGGGAGACCCACTTTAATTAAGGCCACCTCCCCTCCCTTCCTTCTCGCTATTATCCAACCTGGTTACATAGCACCAATCCTGAGTCGCGCACGAAAGGGGTCTCTTTAGCATTTCACAGATCTCTCCCGATTGTAGTGCAAGATGTGGCCCTGGACCCCAATGCTAGATACTTGTTCGCAAATTGCGAGCTCTCCAGTCGCAAACTTATGATAGCCTCTATATATGCTCCCAATCGTAATCAGATAACCTTCTTACTTAATACCCTGGAGGCTCTAGCCTCCTTTGCGGCTGGTCAAATACTGTTATGTGGCGATTTTAATATCCCCCTATTCTCCACACTAGATACCTCATCAGGCCACTCCCTTCTTTCCAATGCCAGACTAAAATGTCTTCGCACCAAGCTACACGAGCTCCAACTGAGTGATGTGTGGCGTTGTCTACATCCCCTAGACAGGGACTATACGTGCTTCTCCCACCCCCGTAACTCCTACTCTCACATAAATTACATATTCTGCTCACATGGCTTCCTGCCCTCAGTCTCCCGAGCCTCCATAGGCCTAATAACCTTCTCTGACCATGCCCTAGTGAGAATGTCTTTCACGCTTCCCTCCTTCGCCAAACCCCATGCGACTTGGAAGCTTAACGAATCTCTGCTTCTGGACTCACTCTGTGCCCAAGAACTTAAAGAAACGGTCTCCCACTTCCATGCAGACCACGGCTCAGACATATCCTCTCCGCTTATTAAGTGGGAGGCACTGAAGTGTGTGCTGCGTGGAGTCCTAATAAAACATGGGGCAAGGCTTAAGAGGGAAGCGCCGGCCAAGTTAGCCTCCCTCCAACTAGAACTGCAAACATTGGAGTCCTTGCACAAGCAGTCTCAACTGGATCAGGTTTTACGAGACGTGATCCGGGTTCGTCAGGAAATCATAGCCTTACTAAACTCTAAACATTGCTACTACAGACAGATAGTAGGTAAATCCTTTTATGAATGGGGGAACAAACCTAGCAGGATGCTAGCGAGAACCCTTAGACAGAAACGAGCAGCCCTATTTGTCCCAGTGATTCGAGACCGGACGGGATCCCTGACCCACCTGACTCCTGACATTTTAGAAGTCTTCCGCAAGTATTATGCTGACCTATACCACTTGCCTACTCCCCAGTCATGTCTCACGTCTAATACAAGTCCCCCTTCACTCCATTCCTATATTACCTCGACGGCATTACCAACGCTGCCGGCGGACGTCATATCCACCCTGGAGGCGCCATTCTCGCCTGAAGAATTGGACTCCACGATTTCCTCTCTCCCAGCAGGCAAGAGCCCGGGACCTGATGGCTACACAGCCAAGTTCTGCAAATTCCTCAGGTTGGAATTGATGCCCCCCCCTCCTCTCTGCTTATAACGCGATTTCTGACTCCAACCCTCCCCCGTGCTCATTTCTGAGAGCTTTCATAACTGTGATACCAAAGGGAGACAAAGACCCTACCCTATGTCAGAACTATCATCCCATATCGCTACTGAACACTGACACTAAACTCTTTGCCAAGCTGATTTCAAATAGACTGGCTCCTTATATGGAGGCTCTGGTCCACATCGATCAGGTCGGATTCGTCCATGGCAGGGAGGCCAGGGACAATACCATACGTACCTTCTCTGTCATTCACCATGCGTGCTCAACAAAAACGCCTCTGTGCCTTCTCTCCTTAGACGCTGAAAAGGCCTTCGATTGAGTGGACTGGAGCTTCCTAAAGGCAACTCTTTCACAAATTGGTTTAGGTACACAAATGCTGGCTCGCATTATGGCCCTCTACTCAAACCCACAAGCACAACTGAGAATCAATGGCCAACTTTCCCTCCCGTTTAGCATCTATAATGGCACGAGGCAAGGATGCCCCTTATCGCCCCTTTTATTTGTTCTGTGCATGGAACATCTCCTTGTGGCAATCTGTGAAAATCCAGACATTAGAGGGCTTTCCGTTGCCTTGTCCCATCATAAGTGCTCTGCTTTCGTGGACGATCTCCTCCTGTTCCTCTCTTCGCCCCTTACTTCCTTACTGTCCCTATTGGCAACTATACATAACTTCGCCCATCACTCGAACTACAAATTAAACTCCTCTAAGTGTGAGGCGCTCAATATCACTCTATCCCCGGAAGCGCTACAGCAATTGAAAGTTAATTACCCTTTTAAATGGTGCCCCATCTCCTACTTAGGAGTGCAGGTCCCAAGCACTCCTACAGACACCTTCCACTTGAATTTCCCCCCACTACTGCACACCATCAAATCGGACCTGGCTAGATGGGAGCAAAAAGATTTTTCTTGGTTGGGGAGAATAAACATCATTAAGATGAACGTGCTGCCAAGACTCCTCTACCTTTTCTCTAGCACTCCGGTATACCCCTCCAAGACCTTTTTCGATCGACTCTCTTCGCTACTTTCTACCTTCGTCTGGGCTCACACACACCCGAGAATATCTGCACCTTGACCAGACGCAAAGAAATGGGAGGATTGAGTTTGCCTGACTGCATGTACTACTACATATCGGCGGTCCTCACCAGAGTTCTTGATTGCACCGTGACCCCAATCACTAAACAATGGGTCACCCTTGAAAGACTTACCACGAGTATAGACCCTAAGACGTTGCTGTGGCTCCTTAAGCGACTGTCCCCGACTGAACCTACCACTTGCTTCCCCCCGGTGACCCTCTCTATCCTTAATGTTAAACGTCTTCTCCCTTTGACGAATGCTCTATTCTCCCCTGAGGAGCCTCTAATGCCGGTGTTTAACAACCCATCCTTTCCCCCCGGCCTATCCACATCCACGTTCCTGAGTTACAACAGAACTGAGGGTATTTCTTTTAAGACCTTTCTAACTGAGACGGACCTGAGACCACTAAGTGACCTGCTTGGCAGTTACCCTCCAACTCCTGTACAGCGCTTTCAATACATGCAACTCGCACACTTCCATAACACATTCCATCATAGACTCCATATCCATTGTGCTCTCACCCCGTTTGAGAAGCTGTGCTGCTCAACTTCTGTCACCCTCCATCCGATCAGACAAATATACGCCCTTCTTCTGGAATCTTATTTGGAAGACCCCCTCTCTTTCAGAAATGGTTGGGAGAGTGAGCTGGGCGGCCAATTCTCGGACGGGGAATGGACCATGGCCTTGGTACAATGGCACAAGACGTCCATATCGTGCAAAGCCCTTGAGACAAATTACAAAGTTTTAACAAGATGGTACAGAGTGCCATCTACGCTGTCTCGCATCTACCCGGGAGTGGCAGATTCTTGCTGGGGATGTGGTGCAGCGGGAGGCACGATGTCTCATATTTGGGTACACTGTCCATTGTTGACGCCGTTCTGGACCGGGGTCCTCGACGTCATATACCAATTGACGACTGTTCACCTTCCCCACGTCACTGCCCCCCTCCTCCTCTCCATTCTGCCTTCCTCTACCCCCAAATGGAGTGCTCGTCTTATCAGACATCTGCTCTTGGCAGCTAAATCGGTGATCCCGAGGCTATGGAAAATGAATGCAATCCCATCCCTCTCCTCTTGGGCACAGGAAGTCACACACATCCACCGCATGGAGGAGCTTATCGCAGACTCTAAGCGGAGGTTCGCAACTCACCACCTAACCTGGGGACCCTGGTCGGCTTTCATCTCCTCCAATGATTTTAGAACCCTACACTTAGCGCCCTAGTAGACATTACACTTACCTTATATGTTTCTCAGTCGTGCTACCCGACACGACACGTTGATTGCCTCCGGCCCCTAGGGGATTCCGTTCGCTGTTCTGAGAGGTTAGTACCCTGATGCTTCACCTGTCTTTCCCCTGTCCCCCTCCTATCTATCTTCCTTTCGCCCTCTCCCCCCCCCCCCCGGGCCTCTCTTGCCCCCCCCTTTTTTTTTTCTCCTTCTTTTACTTTTCTTCCATCCTTCCCCCCTTTTCTCTCTCCCTCCCCTGACTCAGTTAAGTGTGCACTATTGTTATGCTGTTTCTCCAGTTTATACCAGGTTCAGAAACATATTTGTTTAACGCCCTAACTGCCTAGACGTTCACTGGGAGTGACGATACTCATACCTTCTCAACCGTTTTACAGTACATGAAATGCCGCGGTTACTGGTAGTATCCCCTATCTCACTTGAACTATTCGTGGGATCATTTTATAGTCGCCACGCCTGTTTTTGCCCCTTAAGGCTACTGTACCCGTCTAGGCGGGGTCATACCTGGCCTAATCGTGATCATATTCTTTGTTTGTATTCTGTTCCTGATGGCATTACCTGATATTGTACTCCTGTTATTGTACTCTTACCGCTTTTGACTTATGTATTTTGAAAACCTTTAATAAACCTTTATTGCAAAACCATTTCAGAAAAATGTTCTCTACAAAATCCCCTTGTCGCTCCTTCCCTTCTGAGCCCTCTACTGCGCCCGCCAAAAACTTTACATAGACACATGAGGTAAGTGCTTACTTGAGAGAAATTGGGTTACAAATACAAGTAAAAATTTTCTCCTTTTATCCCTTGCAAAAATTCAAAAATTGGGTCTACAAGAACATGCGAGTGTAAAAAATGAAGATTTGGAATTTTCTCCTTCACTTTGCTGCTATTCCTGTGAAACACCTAAAGGGTTAAAACACTGACTGAATGTCATTTTGAATACTTTGGGGGGGTGTAGTTTTTATAATGGGGTCATTTATGGGGTATTTCTAATATGACCCTTCAAATCCTCTTCAAAACTGAACTGGTCCCTGAAAAATATCGAATTAGAAAATTTTGTGAAAAATTGGAAAATTGCTGCGGAACTTTGAAGCCCTCTGGTGTCTTCCAAAAGTAAAAACACGTCAATTTTATGATGCAGACATAAAGTAGACATATTGTATATGTGAACCAAAAAGAAATTTAATTTGAATATTCGTTTTCCTTACAAGCAGAGAGCTTCAAAATTGGAAAAATGCAAAATTTTAAATTTTTTCATCAAATTTTGGGATTTTTCACCAAGAAAGGATGCAAGTTACCACAAAATGTTACCACTATGTTAAAGTAGAATATGTCATGAAAAAACAATCTCGGAATCAGAATGATAAGTAAAAGCATTCCAGAGTTATTAATGTTTAAAGTGACAGTGGTCAGATGTTCAAAAAATGCTCTGGTCCTTAAGGTGAAAAAGGGCTCGGTCCTTAAGAGGTTAAGGACTCAACTAATTTTCATTTTTGCATTTTTACTCTTTGCCTTCTTAGAGGCATATCTCTTTTATTTTTCCCTCTTCAGACTGATATAAAGGCTTCTTTTTTGCCCAACCAATTATCCTTTGACACCTTTAATTTTATCATAAAATTGGGGAGGCTTTGTTTTCACACAGTGCACTTTATGTAAAAATGAAATGTTCTTTTAATTCTGTGGGTCAATATGATTAAAATGATACACATTTTGATAATCTTGTCTATTAATGTACTACTTAAAAATGGCAACATTTTTTCAATCTTTTCTCAGTGACATAGATCGGGACCTTGTCCTCAGTAATAAAAGTACACAAGCTAAATGGGACATTTTTAGGAGCATCCTGATTAGATCATGTGAATGACATACACCTTATGGGGGAGATTTATCAAAACCTTTCTAGAGGAAAAGTTGTTGAGTTGTCCATAGCAACCGATCAGATCGCTTCTTTCATTCCTGAAAGGCCAGTGAAAATTGAAAGAAGCGATCTGATTGGTTGCTATGAACAACTCAGCAACTTTTCCTCTGAACATGTTTTGATAAATCTCCCCCTTTGAGTATAAACATGTATGAAAAAGTAGAAAACCCATTTGACTAACTGAAACAGTAAGGGATGTGATCAATGATGAGAGGAAAGCATTTAGACTTCTAAAACAAGATGGTAGTGGAAAAACTTTAAACAAATTATGTGAGGAATACATTTAACAACAAAGAAAATGATTGCCATGTAAAATAAAAATAACCCCAAAATATTATTCACCTACATAAATAATAAAGAAACTTAAAACTGAAAATGTTGGCCCCTTGAGAAATAATCTGGGTGTAATGGTGGAGGAGGATGAGGGAAAGGCCAATCTGCTAAATTACTTTTTTACTGTATTTAAACAGGAAAATACAATGTCGTATAACAGTGGAAGGGATAATGTACCTTCTCCAGCAAATCTCGCCTATTTAACCCAACAAGGAGTGCAGCTCTGCCTTAAGCTGGGTTCACACTACTTTTTCTCCCATACGGGAGCGCATACGGCAGGGGGGAGCTAAAACCTTGCGCTCCCGTATGCCTTCGTATGCGCTCCCGTATGTAATTCATTTCAATGAGCCGGCCGGAGTGAAACGTTCGGTCCGGTCGGCTCATGTTTGCACCGTATGCGCTTTTACAACCGGACCTAAAACTGTGGTCAACCACGGTTTGAGGTCCGGTCGTAAAAGCGCATACGGCGCAAAAATGAGCCGACCGGACCGAACGTTTCACTCCGTCCGGCTCATTGAAATGAATTACATACGGGAGCGCATACGAAGGCATACGGGAGCGCGAGGTTTCAGCTCCCCCCTGCCGTATGCGCTCCCGTATGGGAGAAAACGTAGTGTGAACCCACCCTTAGTAACATAAAATCACGCAAATCATTGGACCCAGATGGCATCCATCCCAGGGTTTTGTAGGAATTAAGTACCGTGCTAGAAAGACCCTTATTCCTTATATTTATAGTTCTATAATGACAGTGACTTTTTCACAAGACTGGTGCCTAGCAAATGTGATACCAATATTCATAAAGGGGTCAAAAAGGGATCTTGGGATCTATAGGCCTGTAAGTAATATCTGTTGTGGGTAAGATTTTTGAGGGTTTCTAAAAGATGCTCTTCTGGAATATCTTAATGAAAATAACCTTCTGACTCAGCACCAACATGGGTTTATCCAGGATCGGTCCTGTCAGACTAATCTGATCAGCTTCTATGAGGAGGTCAGGTATAGATTGAATCAGGGTGAAGCTGTGGATGTTGTATACATGGACTTTTCTAAGGCATTTGATACTGTGCCACACAAAAATTTAGTACGGTACATAGAATGAGGAGCTGGGACTAGGGGAGGATATATGTAAATGGGCTGAGGGACAGAAAACAGAGGGTCAATATCAATAGAACTTACTCTAATTGGGTGACAGTTACTAGTGGAGACCAAAGGGGTCAGTACTGGGTCCACTACTTTTTATTATATTTATTATTGACCTTGTAAAGGTATTATTAAGTAGAATTTCTATATTTGCAGATGACACCAAACTGGGTAGGGTGATCGCCACAGAGGAGGATAACATAATATTACAGAGGGATCTGTGGAGACTGGAGGTACGGGGCACAGGTATAGCAAATTAAATTTAATGTGGATAAATGTAAGGTTATGCACTTGGGCCATTAAAACAAAATGTAGAATTTAGTGCTAAATAATAAGACATTAGGTAAAACATCACATTTATGCAATTAACCGTGCCATTTCATTAACATTACATTGCTTCTTTTGCAATCCCTTTATATCCACAGCCCCCCTTAATATCCACAGCCCCCCTCTATATCCACAGCCCCTCCTCTATATCCTCAGCCACCCCTCTATATCCACAGCCCCCTCGATATCCACAGCCATCCCTCTATATCCAAAGCCCCCTCTATATCCTCACCCAACCCTCTATATCCACAGCCTCCCTCTATATCCACAGCCCCCCCTTAACCCCTTAAGGACCAAGGACGTACCGGTACGTCCTTGGTCCTGCTCTTCTGATATAACGCGGGGTTACACAGTAACCCCGCGTCATATCATGGCGGGCCCGGCGTCATAGTGAAGCCGGGACCCGCCTCTAATAGCGCGCAGCGCCGATCGCGGCGCCGCGCGCTATTAACCCTTTAGCCGCGCGCTCAAAGCTGAGCCGCGCGGCTAAAAGTGAAAGTTCCCGGCTAGCTCAGTCGGGCTGTTCGGGATAGCCGCGGCTAATCGCGGCATCCCGAACAGCTGACAGGACAGCGGGAGGGCCCCTTCCTGCCTCCTCGCTGTCCGATCGCCGAATGACTGCTCAGTGCCTGAGATCCAGGCATGAGCAGTCATGCGGCAGAATCGTTGATCACTGGTTTCTTATGAGAAACCAGTGATCAACATAGAAGATCAGTGTGTGCAGTGTTATAGGTCCCCATGGGACCTATAACACTGCAAAAAAAAAGTGAAAAAAAAAAGTGAATAAAGATCATTTAACTCCTCCCCTATTAAAAGTTTGAATCACCCCCCTTTTCCAATAAAAAAAAAAACACAGTGTAAATAAAAATAAAAATAAACATATGTGGTATCACCGCGTGCGGAAATGTCCGAATTATAAAAATATATCATTAATTAAACCGCTCGGTCAATGGCGTGCGCGCAAAAAAATTCCAAAGTCCAAAATAGTGCATTTTTGGTCACTTTTTATATCATTTAAAAATGAATAAAAAGTGATCAATAAGTCCTATCAATGCAAAAATGGTACCGTTAAAAACTTCAGATCACGGCGCAAAAAATGAGCCCTCATACCGCCCCATACACAGAAAAATAAAAAAGTTATAGGGGTCAGAAGATGACAATTTTAAACGTATTAATTTTCCTGCATGTAGTTATGATTTTTTCCAGAAGTCCGACAAAATCAAACCTATAAAAGTAGGGTATCATTTTAATCGTATGGACCTACAGAATACATATCAGGTGTCATTTTTACCGAAAAATGTACTACGTAGAAACGGAAGCCCCCAAAAGTTACAAAACAGCGTTTTTTTTTTCAATTTTGTCGCACAATGATTTTTTTTCCCGCTTCACCATAGATTTTTGGGCAAAATGACTGACGTCAATACAAAGTAGAATTGGTGGCGCAAAAAATAAGCCATCATATGGATTTTTAGGTGTAAATTTGAAAGAGTTATGATTTTTTAAAGGCAAGGAGCAAAAAACGAAAATGCAAAAACGGAAAAACCTCCGGTCCTTAAGGGGTTAATATCCAAAGCCCCCTCTATATCTACAGCCACCCCTCTATATCTACAGCCATCCCTCTATATCCACAGCCCCCCTCTCTATCCACAGCCATTCCTCTATATCCACAGCCATCCCTCTATATCCACAGCCCCCCTCTATATCCACAGCCATCCCTCTATATCCACAGCCCCCTCTATATCCTCACCCACCCCTCTATATTCACAACAACCCCTCTATATCCATAGACTCCATCTATATCCCCAACCATCCCTCTATATCCATAGCCTCCCACTATATCTACAACAACCCCTCCATATCCATAGTTTCCCTCTATATCCACAGCCGCCCCTCTTTATCCATAGCCTCCCCTCTATAACCACAGCCTCCCCTCTATATCCACAGCCTCCTCTCTATATACACAGCCACCTCTCTATATCTACAGCCACCCCTCTATATCCACAGACATCCTTTTATATCCACAGATACCCCTCTATATCCACAGCCATCCCTTTATATCCACAGATGCCCCTCTATATCCACAGCCACCCCTCTATATCCACAGACCCTCCTCTATATCCACAGCCCTCCCTCGATATCCACAGCAACCCCTCTATATCCATAGCCACCCCTATATATTCATAACCTCCCTCTATATCCACAACCACACCCTCTATATCCACAGCCACCCCTCTATATCTACAGCCACCCCTCTATATCTACAGCCACCCCTCTATATCCACAGACATCCTTTTATAAATCAAATTTAACAATCTTTAGGGGGAATTGTTGAGATTGATTATAATGATTCTGATTGTTGATCAATATATTAATTCTTATATGCCATTGCTAATGCTGCAGAAAGATATCTGTTGCCCTTAACCTATATATCGGCTTGCTATTTGCTTGTAACTAAGATGAAGACCTTGAGACGAGGCCAAAAGAAGCAAGATAAAGAAGTTGGAAGTTAGAGACAAAACATCTGAAGAAAGAGAGACTGTGCAGAAGGACAGATACATCCGGAATTTTCTGATAGAATAGGGAAATGGCAACATAAGTGACCTATGGTTAATAAACAAATGAATGTTTAAAATGCTAATATATACAGACGCAATACTCAAATAATCAAAATATAACATGATAATTTTGACTTGATAACGAACCTCCCCTTTTTGTCAACTGTAAAAAACAATGTACTTCTGTATAATAAACAAACCTCCTTGGAACAGCTCCTTAGCCAGTATGCTGAGAAGGAGATATACACCAACAATTTGTCTGGTGTTTATTTTTTGTCGACACTCAGCAGTGTACAGCAGCAGTCATTCACATTTTAAGGCCTAACCAGCAGCCCACCTTAACCCCTCTATATCCACAGCCACCCCTCTATATCCACAGCCCCCCTCTATATCCACAGCCCCCCCTCTATGTCCACAGCCCCTCTCTATGTCCACAGCCACCCCTCTATGTCCACAGCCACCCCTCTATGTCCACAACCACCCCTCTATGTCCACAACCACCCCTCAATGTCCACAGCCCCCCTCTATATCCACAGCCACCCCTCTATATCCACAGCCCCCCTCTATATCCACAGCCCCCCTCTATGTCCACAGCCCCTCTCTATGTCCACAGCCACCCCTCTATGTCCACAACCACCCCTCTATGTCCACAACCACCCCTCAATGTACACAGCCCCCCTCTATATCCACAACCACCCCTCTATATCCACAGCCTACTCTATATCCACAGCCCCCCCTCTATATCTTAGTTCTCAGAACAGATGCTCCTCATACTACCAAAACTAACTTCAAACAGACTCAGCTGAACCAGATTTTCTCGCTATCAGGATAAACTTTATAGATTATTATTTAAATAGCTTCCCAGACTTCTAGGAATACAGAGAAGGATGTATGGGAAATATGTACCAAACCCCATCCCCCTTTTGTATTGTATATGTTATTTGAGTGTAAAGTGAGTAAAATGCTAAATTTACATAAACATGAAGTACAAAGGTTTAAAAAAAAGTTTAGATATAAGCAGAATGATTCCTCTGGTGATTCTGTTCAAAGTAGAAATCTACACAAGTAAAAATAAGAAGAAAACATAAGAGAAGAAATCCTCTATAGAGAAGAGAATCATCCAGATCTCCAGAAATAATCCGGTAAAATGAGATAAAAAGACTTCAGCTCAGTGTCAGCTCTGAGATCAAGAGCAGAACTCCAACCGCAGCTCCAGAGATTCCCAGAGAGAGGACAAAGCTTCATCCTAACAAGTAAGAGACATCACAACCTGATCTCCACCTCACAGCCTCACACTACACACAGGCCTCACACCACACACGGGCCTCACACCACACACGGGCCTCACACCACACACAGACCTCACACCACACACAGGCCTCACACCACACACAGGCCTCACACCACACACAGGACTCACACCACACACAGGCCTCACACTACACACAGGCCTCACACTACACACAGGACTCACACTACACACAGGCCTCACACCACACACAGGACTCACACCACACACAGGCCTCAAACCACACACAGGCCTCACACTACACACAGGCCTCACACCACACACAGGCCACACACAGGCCTCAAACCACACACAGGCCTCAAACACACAGGTCTCACACTACACACAGGTCTCACACTACACACAGGTCTCATACTACACACAGCCCTCACACCACACACAGCCCTCACCCCACACACAGCCCTCACACCACACACAGGCCTCTCACCACACACAGGCCTCCCACCACACATGGGCCTCACACCACACACGGGCCTCACACTACACACGGGCCTCACACTACACACGGGCCTCACACTACACACGGGCTTCACACTACAAACAGCCCTCACATCACACACAGCCCTCACACTACACACAGCCCTCACATCACACACAGCCCTCACACTACACACAGCCCTCACATCACACACAGCCCTCACACTACACACAGCCCTCACATCACACACAGCCCTCACATCACACACAGCCCTCACACTACACACAGGCCTCACACCACACACAGATCTCACATCACACACAGCCCTCACACTACACACAGGCCTCACACCACACACAGATCTCACATCACACACAGCCCTCACGCTACACACAGTCCTCACACTACACACAGCCCTCACATCACACACAGCCCTCACACAGGCCTCACATCACACACAGCCCTCACACTACACATAGGGCTCACACTACACACATGCCTCACACTACACACAGGCCTCACACTACACAAAGGTCTCATACCCCTCACTATAGTATTATTGTGTATAGTGTGAGGTTGTGTATGTGCCTGATAAGATCATTGTAGTGTTATTGTGTATAGTGTGATCTCTGTGCTGGATATGATCACTGTAGTGTTATTGTGTATTGTGTGAGGTTGTGTATGTGTTGTATATGATCCCTGTAGTGTTATTGTGTATAGTGTGAGGTTGTGTATGTGCTGTATATGATCACTGTAGTGTTATTGTGTATAGTGTGAGGTTGTGTATGTGCTGTGTATGATCACTGTAGTGTTATTGTGTATAGTGTGAGGTTGTGTATGTGCTGTGTATGATCACTGAAGTGTTATTGTGTATAGTGTGAGGTTGTGTATGTGCTGTATATGATCACTGTAGTGTTATTGTGTATAGTGTGAGGTTGTGTATGTGCTGTATATGATCACTGTAGTGTTATTGTGTATAGTGTGAGGTTGTGTATGTGCTGTATATGATCACTGTTGCATTATTGTGTATAATGTGAGGTTGTGTATGTGTAGTGTTATTGTGTATAGGGTGAGGTTGTGTATGTGTAGTGTTATTGTGTATAGTGTGAGGTTGTGTATCTGCTGTCATTCTGATGTGTGATCTCCCATTTAGCAGAACAATGATGGTCGCCCGTCCTGCGGTATTGATGTGTTGTTGTATATATACATTATTCCTGTTCCTGGTCACCATGGACGGAGGACAAGTTATGGATGCCGCCTGCAGATTAGAGCTGATCGGAGATCTGCAGCACATCGCACAGCCTGCAGACCTGATGCTTGGAGGAATCATCCAGCTTTATACTTATTCTTTGCATGATAATTTCTTTACATTTAGAGACAACTATGAAGTTCTTACATGTGTACAGTAAGTCTGATGATCATTCACTCATAGAGATAAGCTGAGGATCTACCTGATAATAATGTAGTTAAGACTAAGGCCGTGTTCACACAGAGTAAAAATACATTTCAACCAGTATTCACTAAATTCTATTCTTTGTGCTTGTTATCTGTGTTTTGTATTTTCTGCATTGAGTCCTGTTCAGATATTGTTTATGTCTGAACAGTTTTTGTGTTAACTTCTCTCTGGCAATTTGAGAGTAAATGCTTCCAGCCCTTCAGCACTGTGAGGGTATATAAGGCCTCTTCAGGTGCTGCTCTGGGCTGGTTATTTAACCTCTTACTCTCTGTTCATGTTTTCATTATGCATTCATTTTTTACGGCATTCACTGTGCAGTTTAATTTACGTTATAGCTTTATAGCTATACCTTGGCAATACCTATTATGTATATGATTAGTGTTTTTTTTTATGATAATACAGGGCTTTTATTTGGAAAGGGGCATACTTCTATTGAAGTACTTTTTTTATAAAATGTTTTCACTTTTTACAGGTTATACTATGCTGCAATACATTTGTACTGCAGCACAGTATGGCTTGATCAGCTGCACACTGTACAGCCTGTGTGATCTATACTCTAGCTGGATCTCACAGGCTTCTGTAGCAAACAGACAGGAGGTCATCATCTGACCTCCTGCGGCCATAGCAACCAACAGCGACCCGCAATGGTATTGTGACGCCGCCATTGGCAAACAGCCATTATCAGGTTTGATCGAGGCATCTATGGGGTTAATGCTGCAAGGACCGGCGCGAACGCAGTCCCAGCAGCGGCAGTGGGTCCCCAGTTGTGATTGACACCCGGGTCCCATCTGCTATCTCCTGAGCTGCTGCGGCAGAGCAGGAGATTGCGAGGATGTATGCATATGTCCCAGCGCGCGAACATGTCTGGTGCTTGGACGTATGCATACGTCCCATAGCGGGAAGGAGTTAAGTACCTTTGTTGGGTTTTAGTATTCTTGTATTGAATTGACTTTTTATCGCCTTAGTCCATGTTCACACTGTGTGTTTTGTCTTAGTCTTGTTTTAACTTTTTGTTGTGATCCTCGATTACCAAGGATAGAATCCTGTTTTGAGCTTTGTGCTAATCTGTCTATCTAGGAGTATGTTTGTGTCTTACTCAGTGTTTCTTGTTCTGAGTCCAGTGTGAACAGTATTATCCTCTCCATCCCTGGTTTTATCTGCTGTAAACCTATCATCATATCTAGTCTTATTCATTTTATCATATCTGCCATAAATCTTGTTCCTGGTTTTTGAGCTGTTTGTTAGTATGCCATATCCTACCTGGATTTTCCTGTTCGGTTATTGTGTTAGAGCAAAAACAAAAAAAAAAGTTTGGTTATTGTTTTAACCTTTTATGTTCTCCGACATTTATGATTTTGTTTGTTAATTCTGACTCCCCAGCACTATAGCGCAGTATAGGGACTACAGATGGCCGAGCTAAATCCGGCGATCTCAGATTCTACCGGAACTTTAGCAGTGAACTCCCGAGCTTTTTAGCGGTTTGGCTTGTATGAGCCGGTAAAATAGTGCTAAAAAACATGAAAGCATGGTTTTTGGCAGATGGAAGAAGCAGGGCAGGCAGGGGATGGTGAGATGACGTAGGGAAAGCATCAGATCACATGATAACCCAGGTCTATCTTTTGATTGGCTGCTTTCATGTGTCAATCAGCACAAAGGCCAATAGGATGCAGCTAAGGACACAGATAAAATACCAGTGACGTCACTCACAATCTTCAGAGCGACGGTGCTGCTAAAGAGAGCAGCAGAGACAGTAATAGAAACAGCTAGTATTTAGAAAGAAATAAGAAATAGGGACAGTTAGTTATGAAAGAAATAGAGACCTTGTGTGTGTGTGTTTGAACAGGATTCAATCCCCATACAAGAATCCTATGGGGGCTTCTATATACCAAAACAGCATATAAGAGGACACACTAATCACAGCCTCTGAAGAGTTCATCTTTTCCTACCACAAATTTACAGCTTTCAAGGCTCATACCTGCATATACATGAATTGAATAGTGTTCCTGAACCAGCTCCTGTGAGTTGCATTGATCTGTGCCACCCACCCATAAAGCGTATTCAAGTGGCACCTACATACACCTATGGGGCTTGTGAAGACAGTAGTGATTTGTGACTATAATAGTGTTCCTGGGGCGTGGCTAGCTGAGCATGGTGGGGGTGGTGGCGAGTAGCAGGCTGTAGACGCACCGCTATTCACCTGCCCTTAAACCGGCTACTAACCGGCAGCACGAGTAGCCTAGACGGATACCGGAGAAGTATTGGGGATGCCTGTCTTCCGAAATCCCAGCATGACAAGAAGCAGGGCTAAGAAGAATAGCCCTTCTAAACTCACAAACTATTTTCAAGCAGTAGAAGGAGGTGGGGAAACCACAATTCGCAAACAGACGGCCAGAGACTCACCTGCCACAGCTCGCGGATCTCGCGGCGGAATCCCAAGAGCAGGAGGATGGGGTTCGATCCAAAGAGTGGAGATAGCAGAGAATCCCCTGGACGGCAGCAGAAGAGGAGGAGGAGAAGCCGCGGAGGAAATGCGAAGCCCTCGGGAGACAGAGAAGCGGAGGGCCGCGATGATCCCGGAAGCGGCAACAGGCGGATCCCAGAGGGAGGCTGCACACGTGACCGGGGCGCAGATGGAAGACGTCACTGCGAATGAGACGGAGGGAGACCCGGAGGCACAAACAGCGGCAGCAGCAACTACAGAGAAGGTGAGACAGAG
This sequence comes from Hyla sarda, assembly GCF_029499605.1. Classification (NCBI taxonomy): domain Eukaryota; kingdom Metazoa; phylum Chordata; class Amphibia; order Anura; family Hylidae; genus Hyla; species Hyla sarda. The sequence continues at coordinate 823,069 of NC_079191.1, forward strand.
AGACCTCCGCACTGGGGAAGGAGTTGAATGGCCCTCTCTGCAAACTAGCAGCAACGGAGTAGGGGTAAGCCCGGGGAATACAACCGTGGGTGATACACAAGGAGGGAAGGACATGAAACAGGGGTGGACGGGCACCCAGGGGAAGGTACCTGAGCCGAGAAGAGTTCCATCCTTAGCTACCTTGTCTGCACCGGTAGCGTTTAGCCCATATGCTAAATCTCAAATGATGTCACAAATGTCCCCTATAGCTAAACCTAGCCCTGAGGTGATTAAATCCTTGAATATGTCAATACCAGACAATGTAACCCCCCCGACCCCAACGCTGGTCTCAGAAGAGGCAATGAGGGGAATGATAGCAGAAATGCAAGCTGCTTTTTCCTCAATACTACAAACTGCAGTGCAAAACATACAACAGGAGATGTATGAACTAGGCTCCCGCACCTCACAGGTGGAACAGAAGTTAGAAGTATTCAAAGAAGCCCATAACAAAACAGTGGATTCTGTTAAAACACTAGAAAATGAGGTGGAAAGTTTAAAATTAAAAATTTATGACATGGAAGATCGCTCCAGACGGAACAATCTGAGAGTAAGGGGGATACCAGAAACGGTTAAACAAGAACAGCTAATCCCTTACCTCAAAGACTATTTCCAGTCTCTCCTTCCCCACTTAGCGGTTGTAGATCTCACTTGGATAGAGCCCACCACCTCCCCAAGCCCAACTTTGTTGCTGCCGCTCACCCAAGGGACACAATACTACGCGTACACTTTACCATATTAAAGAACAAATAATTGCGGCCGTTAGAAAACCCCCACCTCTCCCGGAAAAATATGCTAAGCTTCTGATCTTCCCAGATTTATCCCCAGGGACAATGCAAAAAAGGAGAGAATATGCGGAAGGCACAAAGTTATTGAGGGAAAAAGGGATTACTAACAAATGGGGGTTCCCTGTAAAACTGTTAGTTTTATACAAAGGAGAAAAATACACGGCAGCAAAGCCACAAGATTTAATAAAACTCTGTGAGGATTGGGGCCTTTACAAGCACAACAGGCTCAACCCCCCACCCCACACCAGGGACCCATTGCCGAGGTTATCACCTGAATGGACTACTGTCATGCATAAAAGAAAGACTCGTTAAACTCCTTGGAGGGGCTTGGGATTATAGTGGGCCCTAAGATGAAAGGGGGGAGGGAAGAGAGAGGTGTATATGTTATACATATTGTTTTCCTACGCTTTGGCTGCCTCCTTCTCCCCTTTTCCCTCTCCCATCTAGGGAGGTCTTGGTTTATTCCTTTTCTTTTTCTTTTTCATCCTTTACTACACCTCCTTCACGTAGGGTTATTGGATGTTATTATAATGCCTATATATGCCTATACGTTATTTTTGCTCCCGTTTCTTTCTTCGCCCTCCCTCTGGGGGTTACATAAATCTTGCATTAAAACAAGCCGGTATAGCTTGCGCAAGTAAGACTGGGTGTCCCAGCATACCCCCTAGGAGCTTATAGTTAAGCTCACCCATTTGGAATGGATGTTCTGATAATGAATAAATTATCAGTAAGTTTAAGTTTGGAAGTGTTTTTTGTGATTTTTTATTATCTTTTTTTCCCGTGTCCAGCGATCAGTCTCTCATGGTGGAAAGCACTGGCAGAAATTACAGAATGTTAGAACAGATTCATTTGGGTACAACGCAAATTCTCAGACCAACTGCACTATGACAATAAGGTTAGTGTCACTGAACTGCAAGGGGTTGAGTTCCCCATTTAAGAGGAAACGTATGTGGAGTGAGGCGATAAATTTAAAAGCAGACATCCTTTGCCTCCAGGAGACTCACCTGAAGGGAAAGGATGCACACAAATTACAGCACAAAGCTTTCTCCTTCATTACACAAGCACAAGCAGCAGGGAAGAGATCCGGAGGGGTGGCAATAGCAATAAATAATAATGTGAAGATCGTAGTATCAGGGAGATACCTCATAATTAGGTGTAAAATAGATGGAAATCCCTATGTCCTGATAGGTCTTTAGGCCCCCAACACAAAACAAGACACATTCCTACTGAAGGTCTTACGCAAGGCAGCATTTTCCCCAAAGGAGAGAGTAGTGGTTATGGGAGACTTCAACCATGTAATCTGGCCCTCCATTGATTCCACCTCTAAAATAATCCGATCAGAACCAACAGCAATCTCAAAGGTCATAGCTCAACACAATCTCTATGATGTATGGAGAATCCAGCATCCGCTAGAAGCGGATTACACATTTTACTCATCTCCACACAAGATTTACACACGAATAGATTATTTTTTAATTACAAACACAGTGCTTAATATATCAATATCATCTGAAATAAAAACCATTGAGTGGTCAGACCATGCGCCAATTATACTAACATTAGAAAACTCTAGTAGGGAGAGGGTGAAACATCAATGGCGAGCTGACACCGAGACAATTTTCAACCAAGAAATGAAGGGAAAGCTTGATGTTTGGATTAAAGATTTCTATGAGATAAATAAGGGATCAGTATACTCCGAAACCACATTGTGGTGTGCCTTTAAGGCTACGCTGAGAGGTCAACTCATCTCCCAAACGGCCCATATTAGAAAAGAAAAACAGCAGAGGAAAATAGAACTCCAACTAAAACTGGTAGATCTCCATAGGCAGAATAAAACTAATTTCAACCCCCACTTACCGTTACGTCAGAGCTGCATAATTTAGAATTATTCCAGTTTGATTTAGCTCTAAAAAAAAAATGAAGTTAAGTTTTTATTGGTTGTCCAACAAACCAGGGAAATTCCTGGCAAGTCAGATTAAAGTCAGGGAAACCCAGAATAAAACTACTTAAATCTGCCCACAGGGGAGAGGGCACAAGATCCCCAGGGAATAGTTAATGGACTAGCATCTTACTTTCAGGGGTTATATAACCTAAGGGAAAACAACAGTATTACCCAACCATCAATGGAATCTATAAATGAATTTCTGACTAGAATAGAGCTCCCATGTCTATCGGAAGAGGAGGGCAAAGTACTTACAACATCTTTTACACCAGCAGAAGTGGAAAAATGTATTAATACACTAAAGACTACCAAAGCACCAGGGCCAGATGGTATAATTAACGATTTTATAAAGCACACACAAAGAGATTGTTACCACATTTAACAGAATTATTCAATTACATATTGTATACAGGTCAAATAAGTAAGGAGATGCTGGAAGCCACGATTATAACGATTCCAAAACCAGGGAAAGATCTAAGCGACCCATCACATTTTAGACCCATCTCCTTGCTCAATAGTGATATAAAGGTGTACGCAAAATTAATAGCAAATAGGTTGAATGGTCTCCTCCCCTCCCTGATAAATGAGGATCAGGTCGGGTTTGTACAGGGAAGACAGGGCCTGGATGGGACGAGACGAGTCCTGAATTTGATCTCAAAAGCAGTGTCCGATCGGGTGCCTTCTCTGCTACTCTCTTTGGATGCGGAGAAGGCATTCGATTGGGTACACTGGGGATACCTGGAGTTGGTGCTGAGGAAATTTAAAATATGACCCGAGCTGATAGCGGCAATAATGGCGCTCTACTCTCAACCGACAGCTAGGGTAAGGTACAGAGGCGCGAGTTCATATCAAATAGAAATCACCAAAGGCACTAGACAGGGGTGCCCCTTATCACCCCTTCTCTTTGCCTTGGTGATTGAACCTCTAGCACAATCCATAAGAGACCAAGCAGAAATAAGAGGAATAAGTATTGGACAAGACACATATAAGATTGGACTTTATGCAGACGACATCCTGCTATCCATTACAGAACCCCAGCTCTCTCTTTCGCCGCTAATGAGAATCCTGGATAAATTTGCGTCAGTAAGCCACTACAAATTAAACATGTCCAAATCAATAGTCCTCCCTTTATCGTTAGATAAGGAAATGAAAGCTGAATTGATGTCAGAATTCCCGTTCCAGTGGGCAGAAGAGGCTATTACATATTTAGGAATCAAATTATGCATCTCTTCAGGGCACTCGGTAGCAATGAATATAGGGTCACTATTGGAGAGATTACAAGGAGACATTAAAAGACTCACTAAATTACCCATTTCTTGGGTAGGTCGAATAGCCGTGATAAAAATGGTGTTATTGCCCAAAATATTGTACATGTTTTGCAACCTTCCGTTGAAAATAGCAAACATCTTTATTAAAAAACTTCAATCCACCTTATGGAAATATGTTTGGGGTAATAACACCGCAAGAGTGTCAGCAGAAATGTTATATAGGCAGGTTAAAGAAGGGGGACTGGGCTGTCCGTAACTCGTAAACTATTACAGAGCAGTTCACCTTACACAACTGCAGAAGTGGTGGCATAATGATACAACGACAAAATGGATAAAAATAGAAACAGCCTTAGTGGGAGCAAGGTCACTAAAATCAACACTTTCCAGGATTTCAATAGAACAAAATACAATCCCTACAACTAACCCAACAGCAAAAATAAGTATGGAAATGTGGAAATTTGCTTTAGCTAAAAATATCATTCACCACATCTCATATGATAATATCCCATTAGAGGTAATAAGAGAAGCACTCCTAGACACAGAACTCTTAGCATGGGTAAATAAAGGCATTAGCAGCTCTAAACAACTATGCCATAACGGCTAATTGTTACCTTTTGAACACATTAGGAAGCAATATGACCTCCCCTCTCAGGATTTTTTTAAATATCTACAGATTTGTCACTTATTAGGAAAATGCAAGGAAAATACGCAAATCACACCGTACGAGAAGTATTTCTTATTGAATAAGGGAGAGAGGGGAGCCATATCAAAAGCATATAAAGCATTCCAGTACACAACGCAGGGGAACTCTCTTAGTTTTCAAACAAAATGGGGAAAAGATTTGAATGTACATTTCCCGCCTGAGTACTGGACGAAAATCTATGCCCAACCCTTTAGATTGTCACATAATTTACATGATAGGGGGAGGTTTAAAATGGGGCGCGGGAGTAGCCCTCATTAATATGGGGCTTGAAACCCTCCCCTATAAAGATAGAGTAATTTGTTTCCATCTGTTAGCTGTAGTCCGCATTGCTATAGCTAGAAATTGGAAAATGCCAGATCTTCCCAGTAGAATAGAAATTCTGAACGCTTGAAGTCATGCATGTGTAATGGAAAGATTACTGTTGGATAACTTAGAAAACATGGTAAATTACAAAAGCAATTTGCGAAATATGGGACCATTGGAGGGATAAAATCACGGAACTCCAAGCTTGGGGAATCTCAAGCTGTAAGAAATGAGTCTTAGTTAGTTACATTTGGGACTTCAGTCTCTGCCTTTAGGTGAACCCACCCTTGAGAGAGTTAAAGATTCGCTGACAGTGGAATTAAGAGAAAAAAACTTATATATACATGGGTGTGAATGCACCCAGGTTCTCTTCTTATCCATTCCTTTCTCAACTTTTTTCTTCAGCGTTATGAGATCTGTTTTTTTTGTTTTGTTTCTTTCTGTGTTGTTGTTGTTGTGTTTATTGTATAGATGAAAATGGAAAATAAAATGTTAAAAAAATAAGTAAATTAAAAAAAAAATTATAGTGTTCCTGAACCAGTCACAGTTGCCAGTGAGGTGCAGTGATATGAGCCATCACTGTGCCACAGCATGATGAAGTTACACGTATCTAGCCTGTAGTGTTAATACAGGGTTGTTGCATTTCATTATGTTCTGCAAACACCTTCAATGCCCATTGTGCTGTCATCTCTGGCACTCAAAAGCATGTTCCTCTGACATGTATCTTGCCTGCAGGGAAGTACCTAGAGCATTTGGCACCCGGGGCGGACCCTTTGTTTGTCACCCCCCCCACATACACACCCCCTCCCTCCCCTCCCCCCAGGGGCGGACTGACAACACTCGGGGCCCCCGGACCAAAAAAAAAGCAAGGGCCCCTGCTAGGCTCTGCAGCTCTTCAATCTTCTGCCACGCTCCTATTCCACCCAAATCCCACACACAATAAATTAAAATTTATATATGTAAGAAACACTTTAACGTAGGTAAATTTCCATGACCAATAATACTGGTATACAAGGAGGAAATATATACCACCACACAATAATTGTATAATACCGCCATACTGTACCGAATAAAACCACTATATACAGACCAGTATACTATAAAGAATCTGTATACAATAAAAGTGATTATATACAGGACCATATGGTGGTAGATATCAGCTGCACACAGGATGTGTATACCATATAAGTGATTGCAGTTACATTTTGGGAGTCACAAATACGTCTTTTCTGATCAGCGGTGTCCTCTTTCCTTTTCTTCTCTGTCCGGCTAAGACCGCCATGTGGATCTCTTGACATCTGCAGGAAAAACATGTCAGACTCTGCATATTTTCAGTGCCCTCCTCTGCACAATCTTTCCATCTATAGGCCCACAAACTGTAATAATGCCCTCCTTGATGTCCTGCACAGTAAAAGGGCAGGTAGGTAGGTAGCCAGGTAACCCCCTCTTTCCCATAGGTATATGCAGAGTTACACCCCCCTCTTTCCCATAGGTATATGCAGAGCTACACCCCCACCCCCTCTTTCCCATAGGTATATGCAGAGCTACCCCCTCTTTCCCATAGGTATATGCAGAGTTACACTCCCCCCCTCTTTCCCACAGGTATATTCAGGGTTACCCCCCCCCCCACTTTCCCATAGGTATATGCAGGGTTACCGCCCCTCTTTCCCATAGGTATATGCAGAGCTTCACCCCCCCCTTTCCCCATAGGTATATGCAGAGCTACACCCCCCCCTCTTCCCCGTAGGTATATGCAGAGCTACACCCCCCTCCCCATAGGTATATGCAGAGCTACACCCCCACCCCCTCTTTTCCATAGGTATATGCAGAGCTACCCCCCCCTCTTTCCCATAGGTATATGCAGAGTTACACTCCCCCCCCTCTTTCCCACAGGTATATGCAGGGTTACCCTCCCCCTCTTTCCCATAGGTATATGCAGAGCTACACCCCCCCCCCTCTTCCCCATAGGTATATGCAGAGCTGCACCCCCCCCTTTCCCCATAGGTATATGCAGAGCTACACCCCCCCTCTTCCCCATAGGTATATGCAGAGCTACACCCCCTCCCCATAGATATATGCAGAGCTACACCCCCACTCTCCCCCTTCCTATAGGTATATGCAGAGCACCCCCCTCTCCCCCCCTTCCCTATAGGTATATGCAGAGCACCCCCCTCTCCCTCCTTTCCCCATAGGTATATGCAGAGCACCCCCCTCTCCCCCCCTTCCCTATAGGTATATGCAGAGCACCCCCCGTCTCCCCCTTCCCTATAGGTATATGCAGAGCATCTTCCCTCTTCCCCCCTTCCCTATAGGTATATGCAGAGCACCCCCCATTTCTCCCCTTCCCTATAGGTATATGCAGAGCATCCCCCTCTCCCCCCTCCCTATAGGTATATGCAGAGCACCCCCCTCCCCCTCTCCTCCCCCTTCCCCATAGGTATATGCAGAGCAAACTATAAAATAAAAAAGGATGCTCATCTGATATCCCACGCAGCGATCTCCTTAGCAGGGCCTGCGTCTTCTCCCCTCCACAGTACAGGCGCCGGATGAGTGACGTCACCGGCGCCTGTACTGTGTGCTGCGTGGGGGCAGAGGTCACGTCTCCTCTGTGTAAGCTTCAGATGCGGCTCACACAGAGGGGATGATTTCTCCTGTATGTGCGTGTATCGCACATACAGGAGAATGTAGCGCTGTCTTCCGGGGATCTGGGACGAGTGTCCCGGACCTCAGCAGCGGCGGCGGGTCAGTCCGCCCATGGCACCCCCCTTGAGAGTGGCACCTGGGGCGGGCCGCCCCCCCCCCCTGGTACGCCACTGCTTGCCTGTTAACTGAATTTCATATTTTTCACACCAATCACGCATTATACTTAAAAAGCCTATGCATTTCAAACCCATTAAGCTTCTAAATTTTTTTAAATTTAGGTTTTATTAAACTTGCCTTTTATGTACCTTGTTGTTAGATAAACATAGTTCCAAACATTGAAACTTTCGTTTTTTCAATCTCACATTTTAAAAATCATAACACGTTCAGTTTTTTACCCACAGAACCATATGGGGGCTCGTTTTATGCGCTACCAATTTTACTTTGTAACAACATCAGTCATTTTACAAAAAATATCTGTGGCAAAAGAAAAAAAAATTATTTGCGGGACAAAATTGAAAAAAAAAAAACAAACTCCATTTTGGAACTTTTGGGGGCTTCCGTTTCTACACAGTGCACTTTTTGGAAAAATAATATCTTATATTTATTTTTTAGGTCCAAATGATTTAAATGATACCTAAGTTATATAGGTTTGATTTTGTTTTACTACTGTAAAAAATTATAAATTTTTGCTCGAAAATTTGTACGTTTAACCCCTTACGGACCAACACAAGTAAACCTGTACACCCCTGAAAGACCAGGCCTGTTTTTTTTTTTTAATTGGGGATGTCTGACTTTATTAGAGAATAACTGTGGTAATGTTTTACCAATCACAATAATCCTGGCATTTTTTTTTTGTCACAAGTTGTGCTTCATGTACATAGTAAAAGTAAGCCGATATAATTTGTAATTTTTTTTTTACAATGCAAAAAATCATGAAATTTGTAAAAAATTTAGATTTTTCGCTATTTTAACACTAATAGGTTGCAAATATTTATACTTTCTGACCAAATAGTTTATGAAACATATACTTTCAGATTTCTACTTTATTTTGAAAGCATTTTTTTGTTTTTAATTAACATTTTAAATGAATTAGAAGCCTAACAATTTAACTTGAAATTTTCAAAATTAGTAAAATTTGAAAAGTACATCTTTTTTTTATGTGCTATGCAAGGTTTGCAGAAATTTAAAGGTGGTAGAACATAGGACCCCCCCCCCCCCCAATGACCCCATTCTAAAAACTAGACCCCTCAAGGTATTCGCTAGGGGTACAGTGAGCATTTTAACACCATCGTTTTTTGGCAGGAATTATTACAAAGTCAGTGTTAAAAATTCAAAATTAGCTTTTTTTCACAAATGCATCATTTGTGGGACATATTTTTTGTACATTGCATCTGAAAAGTAGAAAATTTGCCCCATATTTTACTACGCTCTCCGTCCCGTGTTCGGTAATACCCCCGCTTAGGCCATATATGGTTGCATGGCCACATGGTGGGACCCAAAAGCAGAGGAGCACCATTTGGCTTCCAGGATATCATTATACAAATTATAGGCCGCACTTAATCTTGCAAAGCATTCTAGCTGTCAGAACAATACCGCACCCCCAGAAGTGACCCCATTTTCGGAATCATGCCCCCTAAAGTATTCACCTTGGGCAAATGTAAGTACGTTGAGCCGTTATTGTGTGGCTAGAATTATTTCAAAGTCAGTGAAAAAATAGAAATTAGCTTTTTTTTCCCCACAAATTATTTTTGTGGGACATCATTTTGGTACGTTGCTTTTCAAATGAAGAAAATGTGCCCATATTTTATCACACTGTTCGTCCCGTGCTGGGCAGTACCCCTACTCAGGCCATATCTGGTTGCCTGACCGCCTGGTAGGACCAAGAAGGAGAGGAGCCCCCTTTGGCTTTCAGGACATCATTATATGAATTATAGACCCCACCCCATGCCTGCAAAGGATCAGAGCTGTCAGAACAATAACGCACCCTTACAAGTGTAATGGCTGGACCAGGCACCGCTCTGATCGGTCCTTGGTCGGCTAGTAGTGACGCATGGCTGTAACATACTGCTGAAGCGCAGTATGAACAGGAAGCAGTGTAGGGTCACATAGAGCACATCTGTGGCTTATTTCACACCGCGGATGCAAACCTGGCAGTCATAAGGGCATGATCACTGCTGTGGCTGGGTAGCTCAATGTGTCCGCTCATAACTGCTGGCGGAAAATCCGCCGCTATGAGTGGACACACAAAGCTACCCAGCCACACCAAGGGAGCTCATTATTGTGACGGCTGGCGGGACTCCACAGCATGTTATATGCTGCAGATGTGCGCCGTGTGATCCTTCACATTATGCATTTTTATTTTTGATTATATTTATTTAATAAATGTATTTTAATGTAATTTTTTTTAAAGTTTTGTAACTTTTTTACACTTTTTTTTATGCTGTCTGCCAGTTTTACACTAGCAGGCAGCATATCAGGACGTACCTCAGGCAATAACCAGGGCAGACCTGGGGGTCCCTGCAAAAAACCCTGGGCTGCCCAGGTAAGCAGTAGCACCCCGCGATAGTTGCGGGGTGCTACAGGAGAGAGACAGAGGGAGCCCACTCCCTCTGTCAAAACTCCTTACAGCTGGCGGTCGCTTCCGACTGCGGCTGTAAGGGTTAAACTTTTTCTTCCGTCTCGGCAGGGTCCCGGCTGTGTGTTAACAGCCGAGTCCCTGCTGCAATCTCATGGGTGCATTGGGCAGAATACACGAGAACTATGGACGAGTATACACCTCCTAATAGCAGAACGTGCATCCTGCCTGGACGTGTATACACGTCCATGATCCTTAAAGTGTAAAAATGCCCTCATCTGACCCCTATAATTTTTTTATTTTTATGCATACAGGGATGTGTGAGGGCTCATGTTTTTGCATCGTGATCTGAAGTTTTTATAGGTACCTTTTTTTATAGGACTTTTTGATCTCTTTTTATACTTTTTTTAGGGTATACAAGGTGACCAAAAATATGCAATTTCTGACTTTGGAATTTTTTTTACGTGTACGCCATTGACCATGTGGTTTAATCAGCATAAAATTTTGATATTTCCGACATTTACGCACACGGCAATACCACATATGTTTATATTTATTTTTGTTTACATATTATTTTTCTAACTTTTGTTAAGGAAAGGGTTAAATCACATCTATTAACTTTTTTTTTACACATTTATAGCCCCATAGGGGACCATAACATGCAATCTTCTAATTGCATGCACTGGTCAATGCTATGCCATAGCATAGCATTGATCAGTGTTATCGACGCTCTGCTGCTCCAGCCTGTATCTAAGGCATGGAGCAATCGAGTGACGATCGGACGCCAAGAAGGTAGGGACCCTCCTCTCGATGTCTCAGTTGATCGGCACAATGCGGTTTTACTGAGGTGGTCCTGATTAGTGATGAGCAGCATTGGCCATGTGGTAGCCCTTCGGGGGTGTATGGTAGTGGGTGTGTTGTTTCTGTAGATGAGGGGTTAAGGTTAACCCTATAGTTCGTGACGCCAGGCTGAGGGCTAGTATGCTGAGGTAATTCTCCGGCCTATCGCCGCCCTTCCCAGTAACGATAAGTGCATGCAGAAAATGACTGAAGGTCCACAATGTAGTTGAACTTGAACTGGGATAACTTTACTTAAATGCTTGCGGTACATCCAATGAACAATAACAGTCTCAGGAACACAGTCTCTATATAGTTCAATGACTGACAGTTGTTGCGGACCTTGACTTGTGATATAGTCTGAGAATTTAGGGTAATTTGTGAAGATCCGTCTGGATTTAGGGGATAGATAAGGTCCGGTGATCATGCAGAGTGCTTAGAGATTGATACACTCACGATTCTGAATAGATCAGCCGTTGCTGCAAGGCTCGGGCCTAACTCACTGCGGAAGACAGCTGCGCAGATCCTGCTCGTTTGACAGCCCGGGAAAAAGAGAGAGTAATGGCCGCCGCTCCCTTATATGGGCAGGGGCAGGGCCGCTTTTACTGGTCCAAGCAATTGTCACTCACCGTCACAGGGAGTGATGGGTGAAATACGTCACAGGGACCTCCAAAGATCCTTAAGCCTAAAAACTATTGAGTTTACCTGATCACGTGACCCGCAGGTCCAGCTACACTCCGTACAGGTAATTAACCATTTACATACATTTGTGCAATTATATTTATATAAATCCTAAATAACTGCTAGATAAGTAATACCTAGATGAGAGGTGACAAGGAGCGGACTAGATGCGAAGAACCCCGACGTCCTAGGGACTCTGGCTATGGGGACATCTACACAGGTACCGTATAGGATGCGGTACCGGGACACCACAAACCCCCTTACTTAAGATAAGTCGACCTCGACGCCTGTCCCCTAAGGCAGAGGGACTAGGACTAAATCAGGATGATACCTGTTAATTCTGCTATACATTCTGAGTAGACATTGAACACATTTACATTCTCTGATATCCTTATAAGTATCTGCACTAGACAATAGAAATCTATCTAGACATTGGTGCTATCTAGACATGAATTCTATCTAGACATTAAGGCTATCTAGACATTAAAGAAGCTATCTAACCTTTAGTTTCTAGCTTCTAAAACATTTTATTAAACTTACTATACAATTAGGTAGCTAACTGACATCTAGTTACTAGCTCCTAAGAAATTTTTATTAGCTCTCTACACATTTTACGAGGCTAACTAGACATTAGTACAGCTCTATTTACCATTAGCATCAAGATGACTAGACATCTTTATTATCTCACACATTTTTATTCTTTTGCCACTATAAGTTACCTGTTAGTACATATAAGGTATACTGGCTAGCTGAAAGCTAGGTCACAGTAAGGTTGGCTGCTAGAGTCTATTGGCTACACGCTCCTTACCCCTAGAGCACTTCAAATAACCTACCTAGGTTACTTTAAGAATTATGTGTTTCATTTGTTAGCTTGCAAGAGCACCTACTGGCCAGGTAGAGCATCTCACACACGCAAAGAAGGAGAAGAAGAAGTGTACCTAACAGTGGCAGGAATGGGGTATCGATATGCTACAATTCCTAAGTTTTACTTAAATGAGATATTTATTTTGGTGTATGTACTAGAAATTGAGGTAGTACAACTGGGCTTCAAAGGCGGTTCCCCAATCCGTGATGACCTATTCGGGACACCCCAGAGGTTTGATCCAATGCCGATAGAAGAGCTGAGCAGCAGTCTTGGCTGTAAGATCCTTGACATGGACCACGATCCCCCACTTGGAATAATGATCCACCATGGTTAGAGCATGACAATAGCCAGATCGAGTGGGGGCCAGCTTCACATGACCCAAGGCAACAATTTGATTCGGCTTTTCTGTACAGATGGGATGTAAAGGGGCCCTTGCGTCCCTTCGGGGGTTCTTTATCACGTTGCACACGGAGCTCTCGGCACACCATTTCTCGATGTCTCCCCGCATCCCAATGAAGTAAAATCTCCTTTTGAGGGTGATCTCTGTCTTATGGACCCCGAAGTGTCCGGATTGATCATGATAGGCATTCAGGACCATGGCTGCATCTCTTCTGGGAACCACATCTGGTGTATGCGGTATCCGGAAACTGGGTCCAGGGAATTTCGGTAGACCAGCCCCTTGTGCAGGAACAGGCGATTCCTCTGCCGCCAAAGCTGCTTCAATTCGAAATCCCCGTGGGACTTGTGCACCCGAGTGGGCACTTTCTTGTGGAGGCAATAGTCTAGGAGGTCCCCGATAACCAGGCTTTCATCCTGAAGTGTCTTCCAGGTGGACAGATCTTCAGGGACTTTGGGAGATTCAGGTCCGTCACCCGCCTGGGCAGTTAGAGCACTCTGGCTCATGAAACTTCGGTAGAAGGGAGGCATTTCCACATCTTCCCACACATCCTCAGCAGGAGGTGCTTCTCTCGGGGCCATGCGAGAAAGTACATCCGCATTAACATTGGTTTTTTCCACTGCGATACTTAATGTTGAAATCATAGTTGGCCAACACTGGCTCATGGATCGTACCCAGAGAGTGGTGGTCAATGATTCGTACTCTGATTGGTCCCCGGTAATTAGTGGAGTACCCCAAGGTTCTGTACTGGGACCGCTGTTGTTTAATTTATTTATCAATGATATAGAGGATGGCATCAACAGCTCTGTTTCTATCTTTGCAGATGACACCAAGCTTTGTAGCACAGTACAGTCTATAGAGGATGTGCATAAGTTACAAGATGACTTGGATAGACTAAGTGTCTGGGCATCCACTTGGCAAATGAGGTTCAATGTGGATAAATGTAAAGTTATGCATCTGGGTACTAATAACCTGCATGCATCGTATGTCTTAGGGGGGATTAAACTGGCAGAGTCACTGGTAGAGAAGGATCTGGGTGTACTTGTAGATCACAGACTACAGAATAGCATGCAATGTCAGGCTGCTGCTTCCAAGGCCGGCAGGATATTGTCATGTATAAAAAGAGGCATGGACTCAAGGGACAGGGACATAATACTCCCCCTTTATAAAGCATTGGTACGGCCTCACCTGGAATATGCTGTTCAGTTTTGGTCGCCTGTACATAAAAGGGACACTGTGGAGCTGGAAAGGGTGCAGAGACGCGCGACTAAACTAATATGGGGCATTGAACATCTTAGCTACGAAGAACGATTAAAGGAGTTACAATTGTTTAGTCTTGAGAAGAGACGTTTAAGGGGGGATATGATAAACGTATATAAGTATATTGATGGCCCATACAAAAAATATGGAGAAAAACTGTTCCAGGTTAAACCCCCCCCCAAAGGACGAGGGGGCACTCCCTCCGTCTGGAGAAGAAAAAGTTTAGTCTCAAGGGGCGACACGCCTTCTTTACCATGAGAACTGTGAACTTATGGAACAGACTACCTCAGGAACTGGTCACAGCAGGAAAAATTAACAGCTTTAAAACAGGATTAGATACATTCCTGGAACAAAATAACATTAATGCTTATGAAGAAATATAAAATCCCATCCCTTCCCCAATATCGTGCACACCCCTACCCTTTAATTCCCTGGTTGAACTTGATGGACATATGTCTTTTTTCGACTGTACTAACTATGTAACTATGTAACTATGTAACCAAGAGGCCCAACGCTGTTCCAGAGCTCCCAACTTAGCAGTGTTCAAATGGGCAAGTGGTTGTTATCAGTGTAGACCGTGAAGGGGGTAGCAGCCAGGTAGTCCTTAAACTTCTCAGTAATGGCCCAGACCAGGGCCAGGAGCTCCAGTTTGAAGGAGCTATAGTTGGCATTATTCTTCTCAGTACCTCGGAGATGCCGGCTGGCATAGGCAATCACCCTCTCTTTGCCATCTTGCACTTGAGATAAGACCGCCCCCAGACCTTCAAAGCTAGCGTCTGTGTATAAACGGGACGGCAGGCTGTAATCAGGATACGCCAAAATGTGGGGGTTCCATGAGGAGGTACTTCAGGGCTCGAAAGGCATCTTCTTGTTCTTCAGCCCACTGTATGGGGAGCCTCCCATTATAATTATCCTGGGCAGTCCCTCTCAGTAATTCGGTTAAGGGTCCAGCAATTTGAGCAAAATGGGGGATGAAGCGCCGGTAATATCCAGCAAACCTAAGGAAACTTCGGACGTCTCGCACCGTCCTGGGTGTAGGCCACTCTTTCACAGCACACACTTTGTCTGGATCAAGCTGGACTCCTTGGGCACTGACGGCATGTCCCAGATAGTGTACTTGTGGCTTTAGCAAGTGACATTTGGAAGGTTTAACCTTGAGTCCATGTTGGATAAGGACTTGGAAAACTTTTTTCAGGTGGTCCAGGTGTTCCTGATATGTCCGAGAATAGACGATTACGTACTGTTATCAGGCTTCTAACGGCTCGCACCAAGGGACAATCTTGAATTCTTACTCGACAGATTTCTCCTTGATGATTCACGAACTTCTGTTCTGCTTGGAGGATTTTGAGGTGGTGTTGGGCAGCTCGCCGGCCTGGGGGTGACAGGTGATGGAGAGATGCATGCAGTGCATAGACAATATCATCAAAACAGTGCCTCATAATATTCATGCCTAAAATGAAATCAGCTGCCCCTTCATCCCTAACATTTGCGACAATGACACCCTGCCTTCCTAACACATGCTTTCCCACCTGCACCGTGGGCTCCCAGTAGCCATGCCTGGGTGCTGGTTTCCCGTTCCCTGCAATTACTCTAAACTTCGCTTCCTGAGGGTCACACAACCTTTCTGGGCCCCAATACTTATAGAAAAACCCCTGCGGAATAGTGGATACCTGAGACCCCGTATCTATCAGAGCTTGTAACTGGATATCTTCAACCATCACCTGTACATAAGGACAAGAAGCTACATACATAGACAGTCCCTTCTTGTCGCTGGTTGATTCTGGACCTTCAGCCGCTACTCCTGGGGTGCCGTCCTCGACCCCAGGGGACACCCGTTTAAAGCCCAGCATTGGCTCTTCCAGTGTCCATTCTTGTTACAATAACTACAGACGGGTCTCTGACTCCCAGGTGGTCTCACAGGAGGGGTACTAGGTGGACCAACAGGGCGAGGGTCAGCCTTCTTAGGTGGTGGTGTTGCAGATCTAGAAGGATTTGGCCGTACAGCCATTTCTTTAAAGGCCTTGGCTAACTGTTCAATGTCCTGTTTGATGTCTTGTAAGTCAGCTGTCCAAGGGCTAGAAAAAGGTGTTGACAGGGCAGATTGAGAAGGGACAGGCGGCTGGGGCGAAGGCCCCGGAGATTCGGTAGTGGGAACACTAGTCTCTTCTGTCTGAGGTCCCAACTTTATTACTTTAACCGCTAGTCTCTTAAAAGCTGGGAAAGCTATGTGGGGATTTTGCACGGCCAACATCCTAAGTTGGGCCTTGTCTCATTTGTTCAGTGCCCCTTCTATAGAACGCTCCATCAGTACTTGATTGCTCTGATCAGGCGTGATGCCGTCCAACTTCTGTACCGCCTCTAACGCGCTCTGTAAAGCTACTGCATATGCTCGGAGAGTCTCACCTGGCTTCTGACGCCGTTCATATAATTGGAGGCGTACTTCCAAGGGAGAGGGAGATTCAAACACTTGAGAAAGTCCTTCAAAAATATGTCCCACTGTAGCTTTATCAGCCGCCGGCCAGGTGCGAAGTTCCTCCAAGGCGGGTCCCTGGAGTTGTCCCAGAAGCAGCTGTATCTGTTGTTGAGAGGGTAATGCATAAAACCCAAAGAGACTATAAAACTTTTCTTTAAAGTCTCTCAAGGCAAAGGGGTCACAATTGTAGGTGGGCAACACAGGATTCCCCAAAAAGACAGGTGCAGCAACAGGGGCTCCCAACACGTAGGGAGAGACTGGAGGTGGACTTGCTGGGTCCTGCTCCGCTTGTGATGAAGGCCTCGCTGGGATCACAGGTAGAGCACGTCTTTGTGAGGTAGAACGTGTTGGTGAAGGTGGCAACACCCTTCTGACTTGGGGTGGAGACCCCATTGGTGGGATCACAGGAGCATCACCCCCTTGCTGTTCAGATGGGGACTGTGGCGTTGTAGGTTCTGACATTTCTGTATTTGATATGCTGGCCCTTTAAATAGATCTCGAATTCCCAGGTCTCCAGAAGATACGCAGTTGTTCTCTAATCTGGAACTTGAGAGCGTAGATTTCAAATTTAAGTGCGGTGACTTGAAACTCAACAGCTTTTAATTGAAATTTGAGTGCGTTGATCGGTAGCTGAAGTGATTCTATATAGGAATTCAATTCAGCAATCTGGTGTCTCAAAGTCCCGTACTGTTCCGGCTCTTTACAGCTTCCAACCCTTTGTCGCACTCTGCGCCTTTTCCCGCGCTGAACTTCCTCTCTTTGTTGGATTCCGGGGGCTTCGGTGGGCGGGGTCTCTGGATCACGTGCGCAGGGAGGCCCTGCGCTAACTTCAGTACTTCCTTTCACAGCTAGTAGCTCTGCTGTGCTGTTTGCGTCCCCCCTTACTTTACATGCGCACTTCCTCCACATAGCACCGTGTGCGCAACCCCTACTCCAGAGTATAAGTCACAGTACACGAATAAAGTTCTTTTTCTGGGGGGGAGTACACTTTCACTAGTGGCGACTGTAGTAGGCACACACCCGAATCCTGTTCGTGCAATGCCAAAAAGGCTTTGTGGTAGCCCTTGGGGGGTGTATGGTAGTGGGGGTGTTGTTTCGATAGATGAGGGGTTAAGGTTAACCCTATAGTTTGTCACGCCAGGCTGCGGGCTAGTATGCTGAGGTAATTCTCCGGTCTATCGCCGCCCTTCCCAGTAACGATAGGTGCATGCAGAAAATGACTGAAGGTCCACAAAGTAGTTGAACTTGAACTGGGATAACTTTACTTAAATGCTTGCGGTACATCCAATGAACAATAACAGTCTCAGGAATACAGTCTCTATATAGTTCAATGACTGACAGCTGTTGCGGACCTTGACTTTTGATATAGTCTGAGAATTTAGGGTAATTTGCAAAGATCAGTCCGGATTTAGGGGATAGATAAGGTCCGGTGATCTTGCAGAGTGCTTAGGGATTGATACACTCACGGTTGTGAATAGATCAGCCGTTGCCGCAAGGCTCGGGCCTAACTCACTGCGGAAGACAGCTGCGCAGATCCTGCTCGTTTGACAGCCCGGGAACAAGAGAGAGAGTAACGGCTGCCGCTCCCTTATATGGGCTGGGGCAGGGCCGCTTTTACTGGTCCAAGCAACTCTCACTCACCGTCACAGGGAATGATGGGTGAAATACGTCACAGGCACCTCCAAAGGTCCTTAAGCCTAAAAACCATAGAATTTACCTGATCACGTGACCCGCAGGTCCTGCTACACTCCGTACAGGTAATTAACCATTTACATACATTTGTACAATCATATTTATATAAATCCTAAATAACTGCTAGTTAAGTAATACCTAGATGAGAGGTGACAAGGGGTGCACTAGATACGAAGAACCCTGACGTCCTAGGTACTCTGGCTATGGGGACTTCTACACATTTACCGTATAGGATGCGGTACCGGGACACCACAGCCACATTCGAATTTGCGATACTTTGTGAATATATAGACAAATATTCATCCTATATTCGCAAATTTCGCATATTCTTTATTTTCACATATTTGCGGAAGAAAACAGTGAGGGGGTGGGCAACTTTACTATTGGTTGCTGGGGATGTTGTTGATTAGTGTTGCTCGCAAATATTCGCAATGCGAATTTTATTCGTGAATATCGCGAATATTTGCAAATTCATGAATATTCGCGAATATAGCACTATATATTCGTAATTACGAATATTTTTTTTTTCACAGTAAACATCACAGTGATCATCCCTCTCTGCTTCCAGCTTGTGGGGTGTAAAGAAGGCTCTAATACTATTGTGTGAGACTGGCGTGCAAATTTTCGCACATGCGAAAATAAAACGCGAAAATTACGAATATGCGAATATTCGTCCATATATTCGCGAAATATCGCAAATTTGAATATGGCCTATGCCGCTCAACACTATTATTGATATCCTATGACAAGTGTATTTGCATCATTCTAATTGTCCCACAAGTTAAAAGAAGGAATATGCGCATATGCGGGAAAAATACAAATATTCACAATTTTTAATATATAGCGAATATATTCGCAATATTCACGAATTCGCAAATTTGTGATATTCGCACTAAAAATTTGAAATGCGAATGTTCGCACCCAACACTAGTCCCGATCAGCTCTGCTGAGATGCTGGGAAGCTTTTATTTTTTATTTTTAGACGGGGCAATCAACTTTGATCGCTGCTTCTAAGGGGTTAATACCGGACATCACTTCGACTGGTGATGTCCGGAATTAGCCATGGGTCCTGGCTGTTGATAGCCGCTGGACCTGCTATGACGTGGGGTCAGCTTGTGACTCCGTGTCATAACAGGGGAGCGCGCACAGGGCGTACTGGTATGCCCTGCGTCCTTAACAGGTTAAAAATATGTCTGGTAAAGGAATTGTCTGTCCTAGAGGGTCTATTTCCTCATCTCTCTCTCTCCTCCTCCCCTCCCACTGTTACTGAGAAGGATAGCACTAGCCACATGGAGGAGCTGGGTCACGGACAGCCTCTTGGAATGTGTTGCTGAGGTGGGGAAGGGGCTGTAGTGGCCAATCATAGAACTAGTAGGACTGCTGGTAGTCGGGGTGAGGATTTTGGAAGGCATCATGGTGGATGTGGTGCGGGGAAATGGGGAGGCCACGTTGACACATTAGAAGTGCTGAGAGAAGTGGTGGGGATGATGAAGAGAATTTTAAAGGGGCACTGCCCCCCTAGACATCTTATCCCCTATCCAAAGGGGACGCCACGAGCCTCTAGTGCTACACCTGATGCTCTAAACGATTGCCGGTTGCAGCAGAGAGATCACATGGGGGATCCCCGCGATCAGACATCTTATCCTCTATCCTTTGGATAGGCGATAAGATGTCTAGGGGCAGAGTACCCCTTTAAAGAGGAGAATGTCAGACAGCTTTCTGGTTTGAGCAGCTCAGGAGCAAGTGATGGTGACACTGGTGCTGGATGTGAAGGCTTGAGAAAAAAAATAAAGCGTTTTAGAATAGGGGCACAGTCGGGTATTGATGTACCTAGCTTTATATGGTATCTGGTATTTACGGAAATTGTTTTATTATGTGACTAGGAAAGCAGGCACGGTGCGGAGAGAAAGTTAAGCACAGACAGGGTCCAAATTTCAGAATTAGGCCACTATGTCAGCACCTCATATATCACAAAGCCTTGGTATAAATATACCTAGTCCAGCAACGCAAGCTCTCTTGCTGGCTACAGATAACTCTACTGGCTACAGATAACTCTACCTTACCACCATCTGCTGTACGCTGCCTACTACTAGAGACACCAATCCACCATCACCCTACTTCCATCCAGGCCAACACGTACACAACCCATCACCCATCATCCACAATAAAAGGGATAATTTTTTGGACACTTGGAAAAATCCATGCCGTCTTCTTCACTTGCTAGACTAAGAACCTGTTGCTTCTCCCAAAAAAGGGATCATTTTTGACACATTGGGATAAAGCTCAACTCTACTCCCAACTAACAGCCAGGCTTCTTCCATAGGCAGCGCATTTTAAGGATTTGCCTCATCTGTGTCGTGCCCTACTCCTCCCCGATCCCATCAGTTATCCACTGGGGAATCTATGTCCTCCAGACAACAGTATTCTCCCAGTCATTCTGTTGTAGTGCACCTCAATTCCTACCTGGCCAAGGTGTTGGTGGCACAGGCTCTCTTATACTATCTTGTGGACTCCACAGCCTTCATGCAACTGATGGGGTGTGTGCAGCCAAGGTTGCGCATACCTTGTCACCATTATTTTGCTGAGACAGCCGTAGCATGCATGCCACAGTTGATACATGGAGTAGTACCTATATCCAGGGGCAATATGTGGCCTAAAAAAAGATTTGCTCTATTTCTGTTGACTCAGTGGGAGTTCCCAGCCAGGCCTTGGCCCCATGGCTGGGACAAAATTCAAATTTATCAAGTTTGCTTTTGCAAACATCCTGCCAGGGCTACTGGCCAAAATCAATTTTTTGCAACCATCCTGCAGCCAGCCAGGGCTGCTGGTCAAAATGAAATTGACTTTTTGACAAACCTGTTACTTCCAGCCTGACCCCATGGACTTCCGACTCTCCAGATTAGACCATTGGCCATAACCTGCCCAGTTTGCCATGTGTTCTGTTCGGCCTTGTCCACTCTCTAGTGACATCTTGTGCTGTATGCTCCAAACAACTGTCTTCCATCTCATGCTGTACGCTATTAATATCAGTCAGCAGCCACTTTCTGTATGCAGGCTACTACTAGTAACAAAAATGCACAACCCATCATCCCGAGAAAAAGGAAAACATTTTCAGACTTCCATACAAGAGCTATTTATTCTTCAGTCTTCACTATGCTATAATACTAATTCTGTTACTAGGGATAATATTTGGCCTGCTGGGATAAAGCCACGGTGTCTTCCCATGCCATAGTGTGCATATTAACACTGGCAGGCATCTACCAACAACCAGGGAAACAACCAGGGCGAGCTGGAATAGTTACCATGGGTTACCACATGTCGCCATAACTGATTGTTAAAAACAGTTTAAAATTACTTGAATACACTCCTAACAATGTTAGACAGGGGTATAGAGCTGTTAGACAGTGTTTTAAATGCGGATCGAGTCAAACAGAGCTGAACCGAGCTTGTGATTTTTCAAAAGTTCGCTCAACTCCGATAGGGACCATCCTAGTGGTTGTCAATCCTTCATGTAGGGCAGACTGACAATAGGAAGGAACAGTTAGGGCTCACTAACTCCATGCCCTCCCGACCATGACAGTCGGTGCCTAATAGAATCAGTTTTTTTGTGGAAAACATGTGTGCAATGAATGTAGGAGATAAAACATAAAGTATTGTGATTGCCCTCTGTAGCCTATACGAAACCCACCTGCTTGGGGCCAATAAGCTTTAATATAATAGGTTTCAACCGGGTATCAAATAGTGTAACCCACCATTTTATTTCAAGAGTGAGATGGGGAGATAACTACCACATTTCCGCTTACTCTTACCTTCTTTAGCAAGCAGGGTTATGGAGGGGGGGGGGGGGTAGAGTGGAGGGTAGATTTACAGAGAAGAGGCTCCTGCATGAGTATATAATAGGAGATAGGTAGGCCTCCCAAGTCAGGGCTCTTGCCCGAAGGGATTGGGGCTATCTTTTGAGACACTTCTTCAGTAAAAGGAGTAAAAAGGTGTTCTTTGTCTCCATCAGAAATGGACGGCAAGGAGATAGAGTCTGGGAATCGTGCTGTCAGGGAGTCAGCATTAGGGTAATCTGGGAGGTTATAGGTTATAGAGGGAGCTATAGAAATGCAAGAATTCCTTAGTGAGGAAATCAGTGCCAAAGGCTATAGAGCCAGAGAGGGTTTTAATCTGGTTGATGAAGGACTGTTCTGATCTTTTCTTCAGGAGGGAAGTAGTTAGTTTTGAGCCCTTGTCACCAAGCTTTGAAAAAGCTTGTTTGATCTGGTTTGGCAAATTTAATATTAAGAAGATATTTAAGGGTGTTATGTACAGAAGCGAGCAGGAGATATCAGAAAGTAGGGTAAGGGGAGGGGTAAGCAAGAGTGCATAGGGTAGGGTAAGGGTGGGCAGGGGAAAGGAGGGGGATAATAGTTGATGATGGTGGAGGAACATATAGCACATTCAAGACTGGTCTAGTCATCCGGGCCAACCCTAGTGTCCCCATACTAACATGCAAATTATAGAGCTTCTTACTTAAGCTAACAGGCTGTACTAGCTCAAACCAATCAGTAACCTAATGGAGGGCCATGCAAACTTTTCAAAAGCACAGGCAGCACCTGCAGGGGCTCCAGAACAATAAGCTTTGGTAGCCAAACCTACTTCCCACTAGTATCTGTTAAACATTAGCAGAGTAAAGTGTTCAAGTAAGAGTGGGAGTTAGCTCCCAAATTACTGGATACTTAGAGGTGCTGTACGATTAAGGGTGATAAGGTGAGTGCGGAGATATATGTCCAGCAGGGATAAAGAGTTCAGCAGGTAACAATCTCAAACGGTTCTGCCTGTAGAAAGAAAACACAGAACAAACAATATGCTAGGCGACATGTTATAGGGTAACAGAAGAGTGTAGGACAAAATTCCTCAAGGAAGTGGACGGCCGAGTGACATAGTGTGAGCAAAGCTCCTATCTCCAGGGGGGCGCTAATGGAGCGTTCAGGTCAATTCTTTTTGGCGTAAGTTTTCCTGAGCGTTTCTTAGCCTTGGTGGATTTGGAGGAGCCTGCAGTTTCTCACAGCGTAAGCAGAGTCAGGTCCGAAAAAGTCTCTCAGTCCAGTGTGAACATCGCATCAGTAAGATCCTAATGTGAGCAGATGGTGAACTGCTTGCCAGCTGTAGAAAAAGATAAGCCAAATGGGAACAGTAACTTGTAAGCTATGGCTTTGGAATGCAGGAGTTCTGTGAAGGGTTTTAGGAGGTTGTGCTTGGACAGGGTCATTTGTCCTAGGTCTTGAAAAATCAAGATTGGGGTATCTTAGATGTTGATATGGGCATTCTCCTGGATTTGTGGAGTATGTCATTTCTCACTGTGGAGTTAAATAATCCACAGATATAGTCTCTAGGGGGTTCCTGTTGCTTCGGTTTAACCTTTGAATCTCAATTTTAAGGTGGTAGGAGTCTTCCAGCACTTGTATGAATATTTGAGGGTAGGAATGAGTGATTCATGAAGGACTGATTCTAGAAGGTCTTTTCATATGCAAATTATTGTGTTTTCTCTTTTGTCTTCCATCCAATCAATTGTCTTGTTAAGATGGATTTGACATTTTTCAAATGAAGCTGTGGAGGATTCAGTGTAAGAGATGAGATGACCCTGCGTGGATTCCAAATGTGACCATGTGACCCACTTTCTTCACATCCTGTTTGAGTTCGGCCAGGTCTTGGCGGATCGGTTCCAGGGCATTAGAGATGAGATCGGCCATAAAGGACCTAGATACTAGTAGTTCACTAAGTTGAGAAGGATCTTCCATATCACTGCCTAAGTCTCCTTTGGCATTCCTGCCGAGTTTAGGTGTAGACTGCCTGTCAAGAGGAGGATCAGATAGGTGGAATTTACGTCTATCTCATGTAGGTGTTTTTTTAACGAAGTCCTCAAAGCTACTCTTTTGTAAGGTAATAGAAGTGTCTCTCTTTTTGGGGGTCCAATATTGACCATCCTTGACCTCCGTGTAGGAGGTACGCTGTGCATGTAGTTGGTCCGGAATAGGAGGGGGTCTTTGGTAGCGTATGGGTGTTAGGTGTGGTTTTGACCTATGAGAAATGGTAATGGCATCAGCATCATAATGTTACAGGTAGAGGACTGATTAGTGATTGCATCCACCAGCTTTCGTCTGCTGGCACACCAGAGGGGGGTATTTAGGCGTAGCAGTGTCAGAAACAGACGAAACTAAGTCTATAACAGATGTTATAGAAGTGCCTGTGATAGTCCCAAACTTATACGCTTTATGGTTGGTATGAAGCTCCAGGACAGAAGATATGGAATCTAAGTTGAAGGCCAAGCAGTAGCAGACTGTGTGAAGTTATATGTTTGATGATCAGGGCTGGTGCAAGAATTTTTGACACCCTAGGCAAAAGTTAATTTTGCCGCCCCATTGACTCCGCCCATTGACACGCCCCACCTTACTACTGGGATGACACACTGTAACAAGCCCCCTCCTCATGTAGTTAGCTTACTACTGGGGTGACACATTTGTGGTGGGGCGGTATCGCAGTTGTGATGTCATAAGGCAGGAGATGCAGGACATAAGCGATCACACCGGTCTTCCTAAGAGGAGCACACCACTGCTGCTGAAAGCAGTACTCCTCCGAGATAGACATGATCGCTCAGGAGCGCCATCACTGAATATTATCATCATATATTAACTTCATAGAGTGACTGACCAAACCCTGTATGCTGAGACCAATATTACAAATAATACCAGTATATGGGGAGGAATATTATCACCATACATATTACCACCATACTGTTACTGACCAAATCCTGTATACTGAGACCAATATTGCCAATAATACCAGTATACAAGGAGGAAATATTCCCCATATACAGTGACTTTATAGTGGTATATACCAGCACTACACAGGCTTTGCAGACCATATAAGTGATTACATACAGTTACAAGTGACTCGCAGGTGATGTCTTCCCTAGCTGGAGTTGTTCACTTTCTTCCAGCCAAAACTCGTCTCCACAGAACCTGCCAGACAAACATTTTAGGCTCTGCACTTTTTCAGCCCCTATAGCGCTCCACTCAATACAGTAATAATAACCCTACCTTGGGCAGATATATAGAGTTGGTAGCCCCCCTCCCATTAAGTAGATAGGTCACTCCAATAGTGGACAAGTCCCTTTTACATGTTTCCCCCATTATGGTGATGCAACTCAGAGGTAGGTCCCCATGTAGATAGCTTCCCCTACAGGTTACTCCCTGTAGGCAGGTCCCATTGTAGATAGTAGTCCCCTTTATATGATTAAAGTCCCCTGTAGATAGTTGCATATCCCCATATGTAGTAGTAGCAGCCCCCACATATAGTAGTAACAGCCCTTCTTTTGGTAGTAGTAGCAGCTGCCCCCTTATGGTTGTAGTTGCAGCAGCCCCTTTAGGCAGTAGTAGCAGTATCTATCATACACACACAAATAATACATTCAAACATCATACATACACTCACACATTCATTCATTATACATACATAATACACACGTACCGCATCATACCTACATACATACACACATCATACATACCACATTTTACCTACATACACACATCATACATACATATGGACATCATACATACACACATCAAACATACATATATAATTCATACATACACACATCATTCCGAAATTCATACACACACATGTACACACATTATACATACATACATCATTTATACATACACACATATGTACACATCATTCATACATGCATGCATACACAAATCATATATACATCCATTTAAAATCTGTAAACCCCAGGTATGTAGGTAGGTAGTATGGTAGCCAGGCATGTAAGATGGTAGTTAGGTAGCCAAGTATGTAGGTAGGTAAGTAGTATGGTAGCAAGGTATGTAGGTAGGTAGTATGGTAGCTAGGTATTTAGGTAGCCAGGTATGTAGGTAGATAGTATGGTAGTTGGGTAGACCACCTCCCTCCTCCCCTTAGTGCCAGGTTAAAATAAAAGTTAAAAAAAACAAAACAGATACCTCATATCAAAGGCAGCAATCATAACAGCAGGACTTGTCCAACTCTATAGTATCTCCAGTGCTTGACCATTTCCATACCGCCATCTTTACTCCATCTGTAACTTCTAAGGCAGTGTTCCTTAACTGATATGCTTCAAGCTGTTGCAAAACTACAACTCTCAGCATGCCCTTTGGTTATCTGGGCATGCTGGGAGTTGTAGTTTTGCTACATCTGGAGGCACCCCTGTTGGGAAACACTGCCTTAGAAGTTACAGATGAAGTAAAGATGTCTGTGAGGAGGAGGTATGGGTATGCCCTGCGTAAAGTACCGCATACCCATACCTCTTCACCGCCATCTTCACTCTGTCTGTAACTTTTAAGGCAGTGTTCCCCAGACTTAGAAAAAAACAACAACTTCCAGCAAGCCCTGACAGCCTTTGGCTGTCTGGGTATGCTGTTAATTGAATTTTTGCTACATCTGGAGGCCCAATGGTTGGGGAACACTGGAAGTTACATTAGGAGTGAGGAGGTGACTATGATAGCTTCAGTGCTGCTGCAGTGAGATACCTGGTGTCCTGATGGTGTGATGCCTGAAGACCGGGTGTCCTGCATGGTGTTGCCGCTGTCACCACCAGTGGGCCAAGGGGGTTAGGTGAACTTGTGGCGTAGCGCTCTGCTCTGCTGGGGGCGGTATGCAGGGCACTATCAGTGTGATGGCTGCACTGGCTGAACAAGTTGTTTTGTGGCAGGCAGATCTGCAAAGGCAAAGTTGGCCCTGTTGATGATTTCACATTTTCAGCAGTGCAAACATGACAATTTTAGCTGCGTAGCCAAGGAGTCATTCCAATAGGTAATAAAGCTCTCTCTGATGTGCGAATCCTCTGATGTAGCTCAATGCTTGATGTGAGGTTGCAGATCTGTGCTGAATTTCTGGCACAGTCGAGTGGCCTCACTGGTAAGTAGGAGAAAGGGTGCTATGGAGCCTCTAGGGTTGACAGGGAGATAAGGGGTTAGGTGGGGTTGTAGGCGAGTGGGCAGTCAGGGGGCATGAGGACATGACCCTCATATTTAGGAGCAGCAGGGGAACATAAAGCAGTGACTGCACTCATGCCGATGCAAGCTGACCTAGACCTTCAGTGCAGGCAGGAGTGGAGACCGCCATGCAGACATGGAAGTCAGGCACCGGTGGGGGGGGGGGGGGGGGAGTGCGGAACACAGCACTGCGCAGCAAAGGAGCAGATCTCTGCTGCAGGCTCCAGCAGGGGAGTCTTGTATGTACTTATGGCCGCTTCCAGGGAGACTGTATGCAGGAAGTGAAGCAGTGACTGCCGCATACTTTACTGCTGTTGTGGCTGGTCCATTTGGAGGCGAGATGGCGCCGGCTCATTACTGCAGTCTCGTATTGGGTATATGAACTCTTGATTCCTGTGTCCCAGAGAGCTGGGTGAAGAGTTAAAATGGTCCAGGTGGCCTTAGGTACCTTGGGGGACACTTTTAAGGAGTTATATGTGTCTCTTTTTTGTCCAAAAAAAGCAATCCTTCAGTTAGAGCTCAGAGTGTGTGCAACTGTCCTGCTCCTCTGCTAGATCTCTCCCCTACGTCGTCATAATTAAACTCCTCATTGTCTCCACCACTTATCTCAGTATGAACTTCTGATATCTGAATGTGGGCTCCTTTCTCTCCTTCAGCATATTCACCTAATGCTTTATGGTATCACCACCATATCTACCACCACCAGTCGCTCCACCGAGCCAAGTAAGGGTGCTTAAATGGCTAATGTGTGTTAAATGTAAACACTTTTATCTATGTTGTATTCCAGGTAGGAATACTGGGGGTAATTTATCAAAATCTTTGTAGAGGAAGAGTGGTGCAGTTGCCCATAGCAACCAATCAAATTGCTTCTTTCATTTTTCATAGGCCTCTTTAAAAATGAAAGAAGGAATCTGATTGGTTTCTATGGGCAACTTCACCACTCTTTTTCTAAACAGGTTTTGATAAATCTCCCCCACTGTGTGTGCGATTAAACCCTGAAAATATAGGTAAATGCGCTTTAGCTGACAGTGTTGAATGTACAAGCTTTTTGCAGCGTTGTTATGTTACCACCACGGATTACTGTGTGTGATTAAACCAAGAAAATACTCATAAAATGCTTTAGATGATAATGCCTGTTGAATTTAAATGCTTTAACCCTTTAAGGAAACAGCCAATTTTGGCCTTAAAGGGGTACCCCGGTGGAAACCTTTTTTTTTTTTTTTTTTTTTAGCAACTGGTGCCAGAAAGTTAAACAGATTTGTTAATTAAAGTGAAAAGGTTGGAGAGGCTCTTACCACACTGATTACCTACGACCTGAGCGGCCCAAATAACACCCATACCCACGGTGTCAAATAAGAGATACAATCGTAAAGAAATTGGGGCTCATGGTCAATGAATATTGGATAATGTATTTATTTTTTTAGTAAATTTTCAACAATATAATAAAATTACAATATAGTGGTGTGCGACCTACAGGGTCCTTGTAGCTCAGCTAAACCACAAATGATGTGTGTATAAAAACAATGAATATATATCATTACATGGCAAATTTGATAAAAGATGACCACAATAAAGAAGTGGGTAGCCGGGATAAGTAAAAGCAAAGAAAGGTTCAAATAAATACTGATCTGGCAGTATTAGAATACTATTGCACAATATTTTGTAATCCAGGTAAGGAGTTACCTTTTCCTTTAAATGTAATGAGTAGTGCCAAAAAAGTATCCGGCCATTAATCGTTTGTAGCAAAGTCAAATAAGTCTGTGATGACCACTCGCTGGTATGTGTGTCAATCCTTGCTCGTATGGCAAAGAGCCTGCTGCAGGAGACTCGGCGGTCTCACAATGGAGCAGCGGTGAATAGATTTGGCGGACACAAAGCGCAATACTGGAGTAAGCAAATAGTAAAATAGAGTACATTACTGGTATGCACTGGTCTCAGTGAGGTCCCGGCTCCCTGGCCGGGGAGCGCGCTGCTAGAGATTAAGCCGTCTCTGGTGTGCAATGGCATTAGTGGGCTCACTTCGGGTGGACTGCAGAGCTTCTTTTGTGGATGTCTGGATGGACAGGTAGCGTCCTCGCGGCAGAGCAAAGCGCACTTATCCAATAAGAAAACAGTTGTGGTGAAGGTTAGGAGTGATATGTCCTAGGAAAATGAACTTGGTATTGTGGTACTTGTGGTTAAGGCTGTGGCTGGATGCGTTTTAGGTCCCCCATAAGTTCATGTCTAGCTGCTGAGGAAAGGTCCTATTGGGGACCTGAAACGCATCCAGCCACAGCCTTAACCACAAGTACCACAATACCAAGTTCCTTTTCCTAGGATACAGCTCTCCTAACCTTCACCACAACCGTTTTCTTATTGGATAAGTGCGCATTGCTCTGCCACGAGGACTCTACCTGTCCATCTAGACGTCCACAAAAGAAGCTCTGCAGTTCACACAAAGTGAGTCCACTATTTCCGTTTCACACCTAAGATGGCTTAATCGCGCTCCCCGCCCAGGGAGCCTGGACCTCACCGAGACCAGCGGATACCAGTAATGTACTCTATTTGCTTACTCCAGTATTGCACTTTGTGTCCCCCAAATCTGTTCACTGCTGCTCCATTGCGAGACGGCCAAGTCTCCTGCAGCAGGCTCTTTGCTATAAGAGCAAGGATTGACACACATACCAGCAAGTGGTCATGACAGACTTATTTGACGTTGCTACAAACTATTTCAGGCCGGATACTTTTTTGGCACTACTAGCGCTGTTATCATTACATTTAAAGAAAAGGTAACTCCTTACCTTGATTACAAAATATTGTGCAATAGTATTTTAATACTGCCGGATCAGTATTTATTTGAACCTTTCTTTGCTTTTGCATATCCAGGCTGCCCTCTTTTTTATTGTGGTCATCTTTTATCAAATGTATATTTGCCATGTGATTTTTTTCTGATATATATATATATATATATATATATATATATATATATATATATATATATATATTGTTGTTTTTATACATGCATCATTTGTGGTTTAGCTGACCTACAAGGGCCCTGCAGGTTGCACACCACTAAATTGTAATTTTATTATATTGTTGATTATTTACTAAGTAAATACATTATCCAATATTCATTGACCTTGAGCCCCAATTTCTTTACTATTAGATTTGTTAATTACTTCTATTTAAAAATCCTAATATTTTCAGGTAGGATTACTGTGTGTTTGATAAACCCTGAAAATATATGTCAAGGAGCTTCAGATGGCTATTTTGCGTTCGCAGCACTTTACATACGTATTGCTATCATACAGGTCAGCCCATAGCTCAGTTGTATAGATATTTGTATGTTATACTATTTATGGGCTGAAACACTGCTGACTGGGATTTTTACTACACGATCAGACTTTTGCAGGTAGGGACAGGAGGTCCCTTAGATCAGCCCATAGATTAAAGCTGATCTCACTTTGCTGTGGATTTTTATATATTAGGATTTGTACTAAGCCTGCTTGGGGGTGGTGGTGGTGGGGGTTAGAATATGAGAAGGGTTTCTGGCTTCTGCAGTGCTTGCTCCTACTCTCTCCAGAATGCTTGAAGAGCGGCAGTATATGGGACTTTTTTGTGTCTAAAACCTTACTCTCTTTGCTGTTGCATATTGACACATATTTGCTATTGGATATCGACACATAAACCAGCAAATCATTGTATAACCATGTAAAAGTTTCCAGGAATGCTGGTCTACCTTGACGTCATCTCACTGCCCCAGTACTTCCTGCTTCCTCAGGGTACCAAAACACCATGTGTTCTTTTTCCCTCATGTTATTATTTTGCACATTTCCCAGTTGACATTACAGATTGTTCTGTTCCTGGGAGAGAGGTGTATTTTGTGTATGTTGGTGTTATTTGGACACTCTGGCTCTCTGATGTGAGCACTGTATGTTGGTATTATTTGGACACTATGGCACTCTGATGTGCACGCTGTATGTTGGTATTATTTGGACACTCTGGTACTCTGATGTGAGTGTTGAATGTTGGTATTATTTGGACACTCTATGGCACTCTGATATGAGTGCTGTAAGTTGGTCTTATTTGGACACTCTGGTATAAGCGCTGTATATTATTATTATTTGGCATCTTCCTGCATTTTTTAAACTGTTTACCATAAGCTCGACAGTGAACAAAACTGAAATGTTACTTATTTCTGCAAAGGAAACTTTGATATTACGTATAAAACAAGGCACAGAATGTTATCCCTGTATATGGGGCATGTTGGGAAAATGTGGACACTCTATGGAACTCTGATGTGGGGCATTTTGGGTGAGACAGACACAGGTTTGTATATTATAAGAAGATATTCCAGACTATTTAGGCAATGTAATGAAAAATCTAATGTTTCTCCATATTCTTATCTAGCCCATCTCTCCATTTCCTGAGACATATCCTGGTATTCATATTTGCCATAGAAGAAATAAACAGAAGATCTGACATCTTACCTAATATCACTCTGGGATACAAGATCTATGACTCCTGTGCGATAGAACATAAAGCTGTACAGAGTGCACTGAGTATACTGTCAGGGAGAGAAGAAGCCGTCCCCAGCTACAGCTGTGATGAGGAGAACAAAGTGGTGGCTTTTATTGGACACTTGACGTCTTCCTCCAGCCTCTCCATAGCGGAGATCACTGGGATCTATGGATATCCACAGGTGATACTGATATTTCTAAATGATGCTTTTTGAACAAAGCAGAAACCTAAAACGCGTACATAACAATGCCTAACAGCTCTAAAGCCCTGTATAACACTGCTAGGAATGTATTCAGCTACTTTAAGGTGGTTTTAAGGCTCAGTTATGGCAGCTTGCGGTAACCCATGGTAACTAACAGCTTGTTTAATGCTCTAGCACAGTGATGGCAAACCTATGGCACGTGTGCCACAGGTGGCAAGCTGAGCCCCCTCTGTGGGCACGCGGCCATAATTAGCTATAAGCCTATTTGGGACATCCGTGTGTCCCGAAAGATCTTTTCGGAACACAAGGATTTGCCAGTTACCTTTCTGCGGCTCCGCATTAACTTAATAAAAACGCAGAGGCCACCGGGATACGTCCCGTGCGTGCGCCCATAGAAATGGAGGAGCGGAGCATCGATGAGGAGGACGCGCGCGCATGGTAAGTTACCTGCACGTCATCTTCAGTGCTCCGACCACCTCTCCTCCGGTCCCAGGATCTACTGCTATGACCTGTAGGCCATAGCATTAGATTGTGACCCCTGACCGAAGGAGCGGTGGACGGAGCACTGAAGTGGGGCAGTACACAGGCATACAGCCTACAGCCATACACTGTATATGGCTGAAGGCTGTATGTCTGTGGGGGAGCTATACTGCACCTAATGGTGGGAACTATACTACACCTAATGGTGGGAACTATACTGCACCTAATGTGGGGGGAACTATACTGCACCTGATGTGGGGAACTATACTGCACCTAATATGGGGGAACTATACTGCCAATACAATGTGGGGGGGGGAACTATACTGCCAATCTAATGTGGGGGGAACTATACTGCCAATCTGATGTGGGGGAACTGTCAGGATCCGCGTACTGTGAGGATACTGGTGGTGGATCCTCTGTGTCAGTGGGGTGATGACGTGGGCCGTACCAGGGGAACGGAGTCTAAGGGGTTACTGGTTTTCACCAGAGCCCGCCGCAAAGCGGGATGGACTTGCTGCGGCAGATAACCCCCAGGTCGTTCCACCCGATAGCGACTCAACCCCAACTGACGGCTGAGATAGGCGTGGTACAAGGGATTAGGCAAGAGCAAGGTCGGACATAGCAGAAGGTCAGGGCAGGCAGCAAGGATCGTAGTCAGGGGCAACGGCAGAAGGTCTGGAACACTGGCTTGGGACATACAAGGAACGCTTTCACTGGCACAAGGGCAACAAGATCCGGCGATGCTGGGAAGGGGAAATGAGGTAATATAGGCTAGGACACAGGTGTATGCACTAATTGGGCCAGGCGCCAATCAGAGATGCACTGGCCCTTTAAATCGCAGAGAGCCGGAGCGCGCGCGGTGGAGGACAGGTCGGGTAAGAAGACTGGGATGCCAGTGACATTAATGCAGCGCTCCGGGTCAGCGGGTCTGACCGGGGCACTGCGACAAGGTGAACGCTGCGAGCACTCCGGGGAGAAGCGGGGACCCGGAGCGCTCGGCGTAACAGGAACCATACTGACAACCTAATTTGGGGGAACTATACTGCCAACCTAATGTGGGGGACCTATACTGCCAACCTAATGTGGGGGAACTATATTGCACCTAATGTGGAGGAACTATACTGCACCTAATGTGGGGGAACTGTACTGCACCTAATGTGGGGGAACTATACTGCACCTAATGTGGGGGAACTGTACTGCACACCTAATGTGGGGGAACTATACTGCACCTAATGTGGAGGAACTATACTGCCAACCTAATGTGGGGGACCTATACTGCCAACCTAATGTGGGGGGACCTATACTGCCAACCTAATGTGGGGGGAAGTGTACTGCCAACCTAATGTGGGGGAACTACAACCTAATGTGGGGGGGACTTATACTGCCAGCTTAATGTGGGGGAACTGTGCTACCAATCTAGAATTTAAAATCTTCTTTTAAATCAAAAGATATTAATTAGTTATGGCAACTGTATGAGATGTTTTTTCTAAACTTAAACCTCAGTATTCTGATTTAATTGCTGTGCTGCCACTTTGAGGAAAAAAAAGCTGACGTGAATTAAGGTTTGGGCACTCGGGCTCAAAAAGATTTGCCATCACTGCTCTAGCAGATTTTGGATGCTTTCTTACATTTAAATAAAGTTATTTTAGTTTTTCCTATTTGTTGACAGATGCCTGCCGGTGTTAAAATGCACAGAACGTATTGAAAGAAGCAATGGCTTTTATCCGCTTTTAGGAGTAGCAACAGGAGTTGTGTCCTGAAAAGTAAAACAAATAGGTTTTTACCAAAGGAAACCCCCCAAAATGTGCTCTTTTTATGAATCCCAGGGTTGGGTAGGCCTTGTAGAAGCAGCAGCAGGCGTGGTGGTGGGTGATACGAGTAGCTGCCGTAGTACAGTGTAAGACAAAGTTCAGGGGAGGCGATCTGTGTGCATGTAGGTTATGTAGGTTATTGTAGGAAGTAGAAAGCAGGGGTGCTGAACTGGTGTAAATTTTATGAAGTAGACAGAGGGGTGTGACTTTTTTTTATTTTTCACCTACAGAGCAGTGTATTGGATTATTTTTTTGCGCCCTCAGCTGTAGTTTTTAATGGTACCACAATATTTATTTATTTATTTTTTTTTTTTTTAGTTCTGGCTTTTGATCACTTTTTATCTCTTTTTATTACATTTGTTCTGGGATGTTATGTGACCAAAAATTTTTGGTGTTTGGAATTTTTTGACCTAGTGGGTTTAGGAATGTAATAATTTAATAGTTCGGACAATTATGCACACAGTGATAACTAATACATATTTTTGTTTTGTTACTTTACAGTGTTTTATTAGAAAAATGGTAAAAGGAGGGATTTACATTTTTATTGGGGGAAGTTTTTTTTTTTGTGAATTTTTTAAAACATTTTTTATACATTTCCCCCCTCCCAAGGGGCCTATCATAAGCCATTAATAGATGACTTGCATAGATCAATGTTATTGCATAACATTGATCTATGCTATCTAAGTAGACAGGAATTGCACTCTCTTAACACTAACAGTAGCCGAGACCTCACCGTAAATGACATTAACGGCGATAGCATAGCAAAGCATTGTACAGTGAATGCAATCTAATGATATGGTAACTTAAAAAGTCTAAAAAAAATTCTAAAGTTATATAAAAAGCCTTTACCTAAAAAAAAAAAAATTGCCCTTCCTTTTCCTTAAAAAAATTTATAAATGCAATAAAAAGTAATTGGTAACACCAATAGTTTGAACAATTAAAATGTTTATGTTTAAGAAAAATACCAAACACCAAAATACTGATTCTTGGTCACATAATATATCAGAGAAAATGTGATCAAAAAGTCCCATCAAAACCAAAATGGAAACGATAAAAACACAGAAATGAACCCTCCTACATCCCCGTATACAGAAAAATTAAAAAGTTAGAATATTCAAAAGAAGAAATTTTAAGCACTTTAAGCACATTTTTTATTTTTTTATTGCAGTACAATAATAGAAAAACTATAAAAATTGGTTATCGTTTTCATAGCATTGACCTACAAATTAAAAAGAACCTGTCAGTTTCACCATAAGTGTGTAGAAAGCAAACCTCCAAAAGTTAAAAAAATGTGTTTTTCTTTTCAATCTCCAGACCCCGTAAAATCTGTCAGACATCATATGGTAAAATGAATAATGTCATTGCAAAGTATAATTGGTCGGGTAAAAACCAACAGGCCCTCATATGGTTCTTGGGATGGAAAAATAAAAAAGTTATGACCCTTAAAAGGCGACCAGAAAAATACAAAAAAGCTAAAGAAAATCCTCACTGAGTTAAAGGGGTTGTCTAAAGAATTTTTTTTATTTGGCTGCCCAACAAAACAATAAAAAAGTTAAAGGTATACTCCGCCCCTAGAAGTATTATCCCCTAGGGGATAAGATGTCTGATCACGAGGGTCAAGCGCGGGGCAGCCCCACTGGCGCCCTGAACACAGAAGCTTGGAGCTTCCATGTTTGTGACATCACACCATGCCCTCTCCATTCATGTCTATGAGAGTGGGGGTGATGGCTAATACATAGCCGTCACACCTCCTCCCATAGACATGAATGGAGGCGGCGTGATTACTGTGGTAGCCCGTCATATGGCATGGAGCGGAGTTTGCTCTGTGCACTGGATAACTGGGGTGCTGCTCCAGCGGTGGGAAACCCACAATCAGACATCTTATCCACTATCCTTTGTGTAGGGGATAAGATGTTTAGGGGTGGATTTCCCCTTTAACTTACCTTCTTTGCTCTCTCGTTGCCTCCAGTATCAAGGTGCCCCGCCCGTTACAGGTGACGCTGGTTTTCCCTGAACTGCAGCTCAGGTATTTACTGTCTTGTACCATAATTCTGTCCCCTAACTCCACAGATACAACCTGGGGTCCCTAGCAGCAAAGTCAATCCTTGCGTTGGTAAGTGAGGGCAGGAAAATAAAATGTACAGTTCCAGCATGTACTAAATAGTAAATGACTGTAGCCGAAAAGGACTTGGATAATAAATATAAAAATGAAATTCATAGGATGAATGAGAAGAAGCAAAGAGGCTTGTGACAATAACACAGTCTTTCCTCCATACAAATCACTAGTAAGACCACACATGGACATTGAATAGTGTATATAATGGTGTATAAATCATTTTCCAATTAGATCTTCATTCACAATGTTACTCAGTTTCTCTTCTACAGCCAGTGTGCTTACATACAGTGCAGGCCATCCTCTTCTAAAGTGATTTATGACCCAAATATGTGAATTTGTCCTCTGTTTCCTTTGGCCTCTTCTCCCCACAGATCAGCTATGGAGCGATGGATCCCGTATTCAGTAACAAGCTCCGGTTCCCTTCCTTTTACCGCACGGTTCCTGATGGGAGGGCTCAGTATGAAGCCATTGTTCTCCTTCTGAAGCATTATGGCTGGAGCTGGGTGGGAATTGTTAGAGCAGATGATGAGAGCAGTGAACGGACCAGCATGGAGCTGAATGTGATGATGAAACAGAATGAGATTTGTACCGCTTTTCAGGAAACTATAAGAGATGTTGACCAATTGGAGAGCGAACAAAAAATTTTACGTAAGATTCTAAAGGTTAACTGTGATGTCCTCCTTTTTTTGGGAAACTCTCCATCTCTAGAACATATTCCGATAAGGTTGAGCAATGAATGCTATAGCAGGAAAGTTTTCATCATACCCACATTATTTATGAAATGGAGTAGAGAGCAAAGTAATTTCATGAGCAGCTCCCTACAGATCTCTCTATATAGAAGGAACATTCCGGATCTGAAGGATTATCTCCTCAGCATAGGTCCTTACACATACACAGGTTTAGGGATCATGATCAATGACATTTGTGTTGATTATTTTAACTGTTCTCCAAAACATGTGATTTCATATGATCCACCTTGTAATGAGACACTTCTTCTCAGTAATGTGGATCCCTCCCTCTATGATGTCAATCATTTCCGCTATACCTTTAGTGTGTACTCTGCAGTGTATGCTGTGGCTTATGCATTACATGACCTATTCTTCAGCAAAAGCCAAGGGAACCTTAAGTCATTTGTCCCACAAAGTTTCCTTCAGTTAAAAGAGGTAAGTGCCTAAGAGTCCCAGGGAACCTCATATAGAAGTAGATGTTCCATTCAAATTTTTTGCTTGTATTTAGCATACACAGTAAGATAATAGCAAATGCATTGGTTTAAGGAGACTGTGATGGAGGCTGTGATGGAGACTGTGTTGGAGGCTGTGTTGGAGGCTGTGTTGGAGACTGTGTTGGAGATTGTGTTGGAGGCTGTGTTGGAGGCTGTGTTGGAGCCTGTGATGGAGGCTGTGATGGAGGCTGTGATGGAGACTGTGATGGAGGCTGCGATGGAGACTGTGATGGAGACTGTGATGGAGACTGTGATGGAGACTGTAATGGAGGCTGTGATGGAGGCTGTGATGGAGACTGTAATGGAGGCTGTGATGGAGACTGTGATAGATGGTTAACAATAGAGTCTGTCACCCTTGGGCTATAGTGACATCTGTATAACTTTTAGCTTTTCTTCACATGCACCAAAAAATAATAAACCAGGAAGGAATTGTTGGAACCAGATGAAGGTTTCTATGTGTGAATGTAATGGTGATATGTGGAAGTGATTATAATATTAGAGAGAAAAGTGAAGGTTTTTTTTTTTAGAAAACTTTACAATTAGAAAGAGCCTCTAGTACCCAGTTGGGCGCCTCTAGCCTGCATAGAAGGTGAGATATGCTATAACATGAAGACATTTTAGTTCTGTATGGCATCATGTACATTTCTCTCTTCTCTGCACCTGCCTGCCAGACAGGAAATCAGACTTCACTATGACATTGGTCGGGCGGCAGGATGTTTCCAACTCCCAGGCGATCTCCGTAGCCCAAGAATGACGCGGTCAGGGAATGGACCGGGAATGGACACACACACGCACACACATATATATATATATATATACATATATATGTATATGTACCGGGTGGGCCATTTATATGGATACACCTAAATAAAATGGGAAGGGTTGGTGATATTAACTTCCTGTTTGTGACACATTAGTATATGTGAGGGGGGAAACTTTGCAAGATGGGTGGTGACCATGGTGGCCATTTTGAATCCAACTTTTGTTTTTTTCAATAGGAAGAGGGTCATGTGACACATAAAAATTATTGGGAATTTCACAAGAAAAACAATGATGTGCTTGGTTTTAACGTAACTTTATTCTTTCATTAATTATTTACAAGTTTCTGACCACTTATAAAATGTGTTCAATGTGCTGCCCATTGTGTTGGATTGTCAATGCAACCCTCTTTTCCCACTCTTCACACACTGATAGCAACACCGCAGGAGAAATGCTAGCACAGGCTTCCAGTATCTGTATACACTGCTATATACTACTATATACACCGCAGGAGAAATTCTAGCACAGGCTTCCAGTATCTGTAGTTTCAGGTGCTGCACATCTCGTATCTTCACAGCACAGACAATTGCCTTCAG
This sequence comes from Hyla sarda, assembly GCF_029499605.1. Taxonomy (NCBI): domain Eukaryota; kingdom Metazoa; phylum Chordata; class Amphibia; order Anura; family Hylidae; genus Hyla; species Hyla sarda. The sequence goes on from NC_079191.1 coordinate 862,238, forward strand.
ATGACCCCAAAGAATAAAGTCTAAGGGGGTCAGATCGGGAGACCTTGGGGGCCATTCAACTGGCCCACGATGACCAATCCACTTTCCAGGAAACTGTCCATCTAGGAATGCTCGGACCTGACACCCATAATGTGGTGGTGCACCATCTTGCTGGAAAAACTCAGGGAAAGTGCCAGCTTCAGTGCATAAAGAGGGAAACACATCATCATGTAGCAATTTCACATATCCAGTGGCCTTGAGGTTTCCATTGATGAATAATGGCCCCACTATCTTTGTACCCCATATACCACATCATACCATCAATTTTTGTGTTCCAACAGTCTTGGAGGGATCTATCCAATGTGGGTTAGTGTCAGACCAATAGCGGTGGTTTTGTTTGTTAACTTCACCATTCACATAAAAGTTTCCTCATCACTGAACAAAATCTTCTGCGTAAACTGAGGGTCCTGTTCCAATTATTTTTTTTTCAATGTAAAGATTTATTGAATTTTAATACAATACAATATAAACTGGAAGCGGAAGAAGGGTACAGAGTCCGCTGGTTTCCTTTAGAGAACACGAAAGTAACAAAACAGTCCACAATAACAGGTCAAAGCCATTAATCAAAAGTATATGGTAACAAGTGCGTAGGACAGGCATACTTCTGGTGTAAGCTTTGGACAAGAAAGAAGATGAAAGGAAGAAAAAAAGGGTGGTGGGAAGGTGTAACGCTAGCAAGTAGCAAAGGCTGGACCTTAACACAATTATCCCACCAACATCTGATAGCATACATTTCAAGGTTAGTCTGATAGAAAAGCAGGGAAGAAGAAAAGAGAAAGGAGTGGTAGGGGAGAAGAAGGGGGGGGGGGGAAGCGACAGAAAGACAAAGAACTCACCTGGCAAGGGAGCTGCGAGTGGACGACCCGGACATCCAATAGGGAGATATGGCGCGTGTAATGAGTGATGTAAGAAGGCACACAGCTACCCGGTTAGGGGAGGGGGGCAACATGCAGGACTAGGTGTCTAGACAAAGTGGCAAGGAACAAGGACCAGGGATGCCAGATCGAGAAGTATATGGTCAGTTGGGTGGAAGAATCTGCTATGAGTTCCTCTATTCTATGGAGGTGTGTCACTTCTCGGAGCCAGGACGAGGTGGTAGAAGGGGTGGAAGTTTTCCAGTGTCGGGGAATTACCACCCTAGCTGCCTTGAGGAGGAAGGAGAGCAGTTTAGACGTGGACCGTGATATGTTCTGTAGCAGAATGGAGAGGAGTAGGGTCTCGGGAGTTTGTGGCAGGTGGATAGACGTGATACGAGATATTAACGTACAAACCTGTCTCCAGAAGGGCACGATCCTTGGGCACGAGAACCACACATGGAGCATCGAACCGCCGGGTTCCCCACACCTCCAACACTCGTCAGAGACACCGGGGTAGAATTTAGCTAGGCGTGTCGGTACTCTGTGTCAGTATAGCTGTGCAGGGACAGAGATACCTAGGTATTTGAGGGCAGTCTGTTTCCATTTAAAGGGGTAGGACAGCTGTATTTGGGTGACTACAGAAGGAGGCAAGGTGATATTCAGGGCTTTGCACTTAGAAGAATTCAGTTTGAAGTTACTATAAGCCGAGTACTGGTGGATAGTGTGCATGAGGGAGGGGAGGGTGGTGACAGGGGCAGACAGGTAGAGAAGGAGGTCGTCGGCGAAAGCCGAGCATTTGAAATGGGTGGAGGAGAAAGAGATTCCCCTGATGTTGGCATTATTTCAGATTGCCACCAGCAAGTGCTCCATGCATAGCACATAAAGGAGCGGGGACAAAGGGCATTCCTGTCTCCTCCCATTACAAATCTTGAAGGGGGCTGAGAGTTGGCCATTGATCCGCAATTGGGCCTGTGTGGCAGAATACAGGGCCATAATACGAGACAGCATGGAAGGGCCGAGGCCTATTTGTTGTAATGTTCCCAACAGGAAGTCCCAGTCCACCCAGTCAAAGGCCTTCTCAGCATCCAACGACAACATAAACAAAGGAATCCTATGAGTCTGGGTGTATTGGACCACTGAGAAGGTACGTAGGGTATTGTCTCTAGCCTCCTTGCCCTGAATAAAACCGACTTGATCCGGGTGGACCAGGGCTGACCTGTGGGGGGCCAGTCTGTTGGCGAGTAATTTAGCGTACAGTTAGTATCAGTATTTATCAGTGAAATGGGTCTATAACTGGGACATAGAAGGGGGTCTTTGTCTTCCTTCGAGATAACTGTGACATATGCATTTAGGAAGGATTGGGTCGGGGGGTTAGCATCAGAGATGTGATTGAAAGCCAGAAGTAAGGGAGCAGTGAGTTCGGACCTGAGGAACTTGAAGAATTTGGCTGTGTAGCCATCGGAGCCAGGGCTCTTACCAGCAGGCAAAGAGGTGATGGCATGTTCAAGTTCCTCAGGTGAGAAAGGAGCTTCCAAAGCGTGAACCAAATCGGGGGAGAGATGGGGTAAAGCTGTGTCAGATAAATATTGGTGAAGGGTGGGGGTGGCTGAGGGGGATGGGTGTGGTGTGGGAGGTTTTGGCAAGTTGTATAGGGAGGAGTAGTACTGTCTAAAGGTTGCAAGGATGGCAGGCGTGAGTGAGGTGGGTTGACCATTTGGCTGTGTAATGGAGGCAACAAACAGATGATTTTTTTTATCGCGGAGAGCATTGGCCAACAGCTTCCCTGGTTTGTTGCTCCATTCATAAAATCGCTTGCCTATTCTGGGGGGGGGGGCTTGGCTTGACACGCTGGCGGCAGGACGTGATCTCTGAGAGCTCCCGTGCAGGACCGGACTTTTAGGGCTTTTGGACTCCGCTATGGGCCGCAACCGCAACAAAATGCAGGGGATACCTCCAGCTGACAACCCGGCCACCCAGCAACCGATTACCGGCTTCTTTCCCCCGACGCAAACCTCTTCAGTGACCGGGCCCTCTACACTGCCGCGGCCATCTTCCCCGGGCTCCACTGAACTCGCGTGCGCAGCTCTGTCTGCACAGGCTGCGCACGCTCCTCCGGCTCCTCCACTACATACCGGATCTCCGAGGGATGTGTTCGCCGGGTCACCGGCTCCCGGACCTGTGGCGCTGCACCACCAATTTAAGATAAGTGACCCACTTGCCTCTGTTCCCGACGCCCCCACTCAGGCGCGGCGATCCCCGGCTGTCCCTGCTCTCTGCAGCCACGTGGCTCAGCGCCCCAGCATCTCAGGCAGTGCATCTGCTGCTACACTGCCCACTCCTACAGGACTGACTCCGGGTGACCCCCTGGCAGGGGGTCACGCTCTGCCACCTTCTGCAGGCCCTGCTTCTGAGCCCTCAGTGCTGCCTCAGAACATCCCTCCTGAACATGTCACTGTCAGCCCTTTGTATAATCCACCGACTGCTGCATCTGCCACCTCTCCTCCTATGCATTCCCCAGGGACTGATGGGGCCAGTCATTGTGACAACATGGACTCTGATGCCTCCACACCTGTTAATGACTCCTCTGAGGACAGTGACCATCCTGACTACTGGGATGAGAGCCCGACCGCCAAGAAAAAACTGTTTAAAACCCCTCATAAGTGGTCGCTGAATATGCGCTCGCGTCCTGGCTGTTATTCCTCTGATGACGCACAGCGAGCTGCAGATGGTGTTGAGCGACGCCCTACTCATCCGCGTACCCCTTCGCACGGGACCCCTAACTCTGAGCAGGGGGCCTCACCAGTACCCTCTTCCCTCCCAACAACGGAGGCGGCAATTAACGCACTTAAGGATCATCCTGAACTGCAGGCACTGCTCACACTGCTTCCGACTAAATCTGACCTACTTGCCCTATCTTCAGACTTGAAAAAAGCCTGGCAGCAGGACTTGCGGCCGGTCAAAAAAGAGGTCCAGTCGCTCCAAAGAAAAGTTGAGGACCTAGAACGCTTCCGTGATGATATGACGACGCAGGTCCGTGACTTAAAAATATCTACTAGCACCCTCCAGACGCAGCAATTGTCCACCATTGAGCACTTGGACGATATTGACAATAGGAACAGACGAAATAACGTCCGCATCAAGGGGCTGCCTGAGTCAGTAGCACCAAATGACATACCTGGTACCCTACAGCGTATCTTTAATGAGATCCTCCAACGCCCACCAGATACACCGCTGGAACTGGATAGGGCCCACAGAGCTCTTAAGGCCAAGAATCCTGACCCTGCGAAACCCCGTGACATCATATGCCGAATCCATCACTACCTCATTAAGGACGAACTTATGCCCAGGGTGCGCTCCCTTCCGAACTTGTCATACAACAGTTCCCCTATTCGCTTACATCCTTCGCCACGGGGCTCGGCTGAAGAGGGAATCGGCTGCTAAGTATTCTGCCCTATTGTCCCGCCTGCAGTCTTTAGAAACACTCCATAAACAGTCCCTTCTTGAGGCCACCTTGAGGGAACTAATCCAGGTTTGTCACGAACTCTTGGCCCATATTAATGTCAAACATCGTCACTACAAACAAATAACTGGTAAAACCTTTTGTGAATGGGGTAATAAGTCAGGAAAGCTGTTAGCTAACGCCCTCTGTGAGAAATGGGCCTCCCTTTTCATTCCGGCCATTAAAACCCCCTCAGACACCCTCATACACCTCACACCTGAGATATTGTCAGCCTTCCGATCCTATTACTCGGACCTGTACAATCTTCCTCCCCCCAGTGCTCGTTCTTCCCCTCCGGGGTCCACTCCCTCGCTGCGTGATTACATTTCAGCCACATCCCTTCCTACTCTCTCCCAGGAGGCCATTCAGTCGATGGAGGCTCCTTTCACGCGTGAGGAACTGGACCTGGTGATATCATCTCTGCCTGGGGGCAAAAGTCCAGGCCCCGATGGTTATTCCGCTAAATTTTACAAAGCGTTCCGCTCAGAATTGAGTGACTCCCTCCTTCTCGTTCTTAATTCTATCTCGCCCTCTAATCCGCCACCCCCGTCATTTTTGCGAGCCTTCATTGTGGTCATCCCAAAGGAGGGCAAGGATCCAGCCTTATGCCCGAGCTATCGCCCCATTTCCCTGCTCAACCTTGACACGAAAATGTTCGCCAAGCTTATTGCTAATAGACTCTCCACATACATGGAGGATCTTATCCATCCTGACCAGGTGGGCTTTGTCCGGGGGAGGGAGGCGAGGGACAATACGTTGAGGACTTTCTCGGTGGTTCACGCAGCACGTAAGCGAAACATTCCTCTGTTCCTCCTCTCCCTCTACGCGGAGAAGGCATTCGACAGGATAGACTGGGGCTTCTTGGAGGCTACCATCGCTCAGATCGGTTTGGGGGCTGCCATGAGGGATCGCATTATGACATTGTACACAAACCCCCAGGCACAACTCCGCATTAACGGTCACCTGTCCGCTCCGTTTCACATCCGTAATGGTACGAGACAGGGCTGCCCGCTGTCCCCTTTATTGTGGGTCCTATGTATGGAGCACCTGCTCAGGGACGTTCGCCAAAACCCTGATATTAAAGGGTTGGACGTCCATCTGTACCACTACAAATGTGCGGCCTATGCAGATGACCTATTGCTATACCTTTCCTCCCCGCTGACCTCTCTCCCCTCATTACTGTCCACCATACGCCGTTTCACGGCATATAGTAATTAAAAATTAAACCCTTCCAAATGTGAGGCTCTCAATATCACATTGCCGGTGTCAATGACACGGCACCTCCAAACCACTTACCCATTTAAGTGGCAATCAAAATCCCTGCAGTATCTTGGTATTCAGGTTCCGACCCAGCTATCCGACACTTACCGCCTCAACTTTCCCCCCATACTACAGACACTTATTTCAGACCTTGCCAGGTGGGAGAGACATGATTTTTCATGGCTGGGCCGTATCAATGTCCTCAAGATGAACGTCCTCCCCCGCCTCCTATATCTATTCTCTGCAATCCCTCTGCACGTTCCCAGCTCCTTTTTTCGTGACACAACTAGACTGTTCACAGGCTACGTTTGGTCCCACAAGCACCCCAGAGTAGCCAGACATATCCTGATCCGTAGGAAGCCGGAGGGTGGACTCGCCATGCCAGACTGCCTGTCGTACTACCTGGCCGCGGTCCTTACACGTGTGCTAGACGGCTTCCATCACCAGCAATCCAAACAATGGATACACCTTCAGATCTCTACCGCTGGTTTGGATCCTAGGTCCATCCTCTGGCTTTCTGCCCAGGATCTTCCCAAACCAACCGTCTCTGGCCTACCCCCGGTTCTAAACTCCATTTTTACTGCCCGTAACTCCTACTTAAGGAAGTCCTCACTGATCTTGCCCATGGGTCCCCTGACGCCTGTCTTTGATCTGAAGGTTTTCACGCCGGCTTACACGTCCCCTACCTTTTTGGGTCATGATAGAAGGGATGGCCTGCCGTTCTCTGCTCTTCTTAGCGATACGTCCCTGAGGCCCCTACCGGACGTACTACCATCCGCCCCTCCCTCTGCCTCCAATCATATTCAATACCTTCAGTTAGGCCACTTCTACTCCAAACACAAATCTGTACTCAATCTGCATCGCCCCATGACGACCTTTGAAGCATTATGCGCTTCTGCGTCGCCAGTGCCTCGCCCGGTGAGTGTCCTGTATGGTCTCCTCATGGAACAACTCCGCAACTCCCCCTTACCATATAGGCAGGGCTGGGAACGTGAATTGGGGAGCCCGATCACTGACCGTGATTGATCCATGGCAACGACCCTGTGCCATAAAACCTCCCTCTCCTCTAAGGCTCAAGAGACTAATTATAAAATCCTCATGAGGTGGTACAGGGTCCCGGCCCTTCTCTCCCGCATTTATCCGACCCTCCCGGACAGGTGCTGGCGATGCGGAACTAGTGGGGGGAACATGACCCATATCTGGGTTACTTGCCCTGCGCTGACGACCTTCTGGACGCAAGTCCTGGACGTGCTTCGACCAGCTGACATCGGTAACCTTACCCTTGGACCCGCGCCCTCTACTTCTTAGTATTCTCCCTGGCTCCCCGACCAATTGGTTCAAATCTCTGCTGCGCTTTCTCCTGCTGGCCACTAGGGCTGTCGTCCCCTGCTTATGGAAATCCACGACCCCCCCCCTCCCTCTCGTCTTGGCTTCAGGAGGTGTCACACATACATAGGATGGAGGAACTAGTTGCTGACTCCAAGGGAAGAATGGATGCTCACTTCGCCCTTTGGCGCCCGTGGACAGAGTTAATTTCTTCCTCTGAATTCACTGTTCTCCATACACCACTCTCCCCGCAACCCTATTGACGCCCACACCCCATTGGGCCCACGTCCAATTTTGCATATGTCGGTACAGCTGCTAGCATTTCTCTTTACATGGTGTCACGGCTCGTTGATCGGAGATCCGGACTTGTCCCGCAAGGTAATATTCCACCTCCCTAGACCTCTGCCTCCCTGGCTCCTGCTCTCCCTCCTTTGATCTCCCTTCCATTCCCTCATCCTTTGCCCCCCTTCTTCTCCCTCTCCTCTCTTCCTGGTTTTTCCCTTCCTTTTTCTTTCAGTTATTACATCTTATTGCCACGGTCTTCTCTCAGATATAGTTGCCTACATGGCATTTGTCATCTACAATAGTTGTCATGGTTGTACAATTACTTTTTAGACCCCAATGCGTGTGAGGCTTCCATGGCATTGTATGCACCCATTATTATGTGAGCCTACGTGTATTGTTCTATTGGGTCTCTGGACTCATGCCATGCTGTTATGCTTCATTTGATTGCTTTTGTTGAATTGTTTTCTGATATCCTGAAAACTGAATAAAATTCTACTTAAAAAAAAAAAATTGCTTGCCTGTGAGTTGTTGGAAGTGTTTATGTTTCTGGTTCATCAGGGCTAAGACTTCCGATCTTGTCTTCACAAGATCTCTGTAGACTGCATCCTGTAGCGATTGTTTATGTAGAGTTTCTAACGAGTGGAGTTGTTGCAGAAGTGTGAGTAGTTTAGCTGAGTGTTCCCTTTTGAGGCAGGCCCCATGTAGCACGAGGACACCCCGTTACACACACTTCAAGGTCTCCCACTTTATTAATGGCAAAGAGACATCATGGGCATGATTAGAATGAAAGTGCCCTATGGTGTCCTTGATATCTTGTAAACATAGAGCATCTAGGAGAAGGGACTCCACGAGGAGCGGGCCTTGGAATAAGATGGGAGACTAAAAGTGCAGGTGACCGGTGCGTGGTCGGAGAGAGTCATAACCCCTATACTGGAGCTGTGCATTTCAGGTAGAAGGTTGTGGGGGCAAAGAATGTAGTCAATACAACTGTATACCTGAGCAGGGTGGGAGTAAAATGTATAATCTCGGGCTTGGGGGTGCAACATCCTCCAGACATCGCTAAGTTTTAAAGAATGCAACTTCCTCCTGAGAGCACGAAGCTTGGCATGGGAGATGCTAGCAGTACACGACGAGGTGTCCACTTGGGGGAAGAGGGCTAGGTTAAAATCGCCACATAGTAGGATAGGACCTAATGCAAAGTCAGCTAATTTGTCTAGGATGTGTAGTAGGAAAGATACATGATTTCTGTTTGGGGCATAGAATGCAGCAATAGTAAGGGGTTGGCCCGACAATTCACAGTTGGCTAGTACATATCTCGCATCTGGATCAAGGGAGGAAGAGGTAATCTTTATTGGGAGGGATCTATGTAAAGCGAGTGAGACCCCTTTCATCCTGGCTTTTGGATTGACACTATGGAGCAACGTGGGGTAATAGGGGTTTTTCAGACGGGGGAGATGACCCTCTTTGAAATGTGTTTCCTGAAGGGCAAGAATATGCACATGTTGCCTGTGATGTGAGTAAAGAATTTAGGAGCGTTTTTCTGGTGTGTTAAAGCCCTTAACTAGAGATGAGCAAACTTTTAAAAAATTTGGTTCGGTCGATTCACCGAATTTTCTGAAAAAGTTTGCTTCGATCCAAATTTTTTCGCTATATTAAAAAAGGCTATTTCTAGCCTACATGCAGCCTCTATGGGGGTATAGAACACTTTGCTGTGTTTTAAAACGCATAAGGAGTGTCCTGGGGTAGTGAAATAATACTGTTATTCAGAATAACATGCAGATTACTGGCATCGCTTTTAGAATTACTGCCGCACAGCAGCACAATGACAGAGCCTAGTGGCATCAGTGTCAGGAGAACATATAGTGGCTGAATGACACAGCGTGGAGGTGTTGGCAGCATGAGGAGACCATATAGTGGCTGAATGACACAGCATTGAGGTGTTGGCAGCATGAGGAGACCATATAGTGTCTGAATGGCACAGCGTGGAGGTGTTGGCAGCATGAGGAGACCATATAGTGGATGAATGGCACAGCCCGGAGTTGCCAGCAGCATGAGTAGGCACTAGGCCTTCACAATCCCTAAAATTAAAAGATGAATTAAGAAATTTAACCGAAAATTTTGGATAGCGGGTGCTACCTGTGAGAAAATTTTAAATTCCCAGACCCAGGCCCCACAGCGGCATCATTAACCCATATATTGCCTGAATGACACAGCCTGGAGTTGGCTGATGCACGAGTACACAGCAGGGCTTCACAATTCCCCCCCCAAAAAAAAACACAATTTTAGAGATTTTTGAAAAAGATTTTGGATAGTGGGTGCTACCTATGAGAAAATTTGAAATTCCCAGACCCAGGCCCCACAGCGGCATCAGTAAACCATAGATTGCCTGAATGACACAGCCTGGAGTTGGCTGATGCACGAGTACACAGCAGGGCTTCACAATCCCCCCCAAAAAACACAATAATTTTAGAAATTTTTGAAAAAGATTTTGGATAGCGGGTGCTACCTATGAGAAAATTTGAAATTCCCAGACCCAGGCCCCACAGCGACATCAGTAACCCATATATTGCCTGAATGACACAGCCTGGAGTTGGCTGATGCACAATTATACACCAGGGGTTCACAATTCCCCCCCAAAAACACCACAATTTTAGAAATTTTTGAAAAAGATTTTGGATAGCGAGTGCTACCTATGAGAAAATTTTAAATTCCCAGACCCAGGCCCAGCAGCGCCATCATTTTTTTATTTGATAATTAAAACAAACTTTGAGTGTCCCGGACCCCATCGTGTGGGTACGAATGACCAAATCCAACAAGTCCCCACAGCAACATCAGTAAAGCATATATTGCCTGAATGACACAGCCTGAGTTGGCTGATTCACGAGTACACAGGAGGGCTTCACAATTCCTCCAAAAAAACACAATTTTAGAAATTTTTGAAAAAGATTTTGGATAGCGGGTGCTAACTATGAGAAAATTTGAAATTCCCAGACCCCGGCACAGCACCGCCATCATTTTTTGATTTGAAATTTAAAACAACCTTTGCGTGTCCCGGACCCCAGCGTGTGGGTACGAAGGACCAAATCCAACAAGCCCCCACAGGGCTCATGTGGCCGTGAGATGTAGGCGCAACGTCTCCATTGCACTAACAGGCCATTGTTTCCAAGACTTCTCGCCAAGGCAAACCATGTGAAGAACAGCGTGACACCGCCGTGACCTGCACACATGGTATGCTGAAGGGCCACTGAGACTTTTCCGGGCAGTGGAGGCTTAAGACACAGTGGAGGATGTGGAGGCGGAGTAGCACACTGTCGCAGGACCAACGGGCTGACAGAGGGTAGCAGGAAGCAGCATTGAGTACACACCAGGGCTTCAGAATCCCAAAGAAAAAACAACCATTTAAAAAAAAAAACAAATTAAAAATATTTAGGACAGCGGGTGCTACCTATATATTGCCTGAATGACACAGCCTGGAGTTGGCTGATGCATGAGTATACACTAGGGCTTCACAATCCCCCCCAAAAAAACACAACAATTGTAGAAATTTATGAAGAAGACTTTTGGATAGCGGGTGCTACCTATGAGAAAATTTGAAATTCCCAGACCCAGGCCCAGCAGCGCCATCAGTAAACCATATATTGCCTGAATGACACAGGCTGGAGTTGGCTGATGCATGAGTACGTACCAAAGCTTTACAATCCCTGATAAAAAAGACAAACTTTTTTGACGAAAAATGTTAACGAAAATTTAGGACAGCGAGTGCTCTCTATATATTACCAGAATGATGCAGCCTGGAGTTGGCTGCAGCATGAGGAGACCATTGAAATGTGTGATTTTTTTATTTGAAATTTAAATCAAAATTTGTGTCCCGGACCCTGCCGTGTGGGTACAAAGGACCTAAACTCACAAGCACCCACAGGGCTCATGTGGCCGTAAGATGTAGGCGCAACGTCTCCATAGCCCTGACCGGCCATTTTTTGGTTTTTCTACCTTTGTTTAAGAACAAGCGCATATCCAAGAGTCCAGAAGACTCTATAATGCAGGACGGTGGACCACCAAAAGACATTCTTCTATAAAATATTTTTTTATGAAATAAGGAAGCAGAGTTCATCCCTCTCTGTATTTTTGGGGAAAATTTTACTTAAAAAAATCACACGCAACAAGCGTTCAATAGTGTAATGGTTATTATTCCGAAAAATTAAAGTTTATTACAGTGATAATTATCAGAAAATTTGAAAAAAATACTACCCAAGAGTGTTTAATAACCCCATACATTGCACCATAAATGTTGAAATTTAAATTAAGCATGTATGTGTGTATGTATTTCAAAAATCCTAAAATTAAAGGCCCAAGCCCAGAAGCATCATAAAGTCAAGTAGTTCCTGAAAGACACAGGAGCAGTCAGGAGTAGGCTTCAGCAGTACCCAAGAGGCATTAATAACCCCTTACATTGCATGATCACTCGTGAGATCGAGCAATAACAGGTGTGTTATGCCCTCAGATGTCCAGGGCTGCACGCGCGGTACACTGAACGGACCAGCGTGTGTCTATCTTTCACCGACAGGTGCGGGTAACCCGCTGAACCCCGTTCGCGATAGGGATTAGAGATTGCAATTATTTGCCAGGAAAGAAGAATCACAACTAAGTGCGGGTCATAAGCTCGGGTTCATTAATTCCCTGTGTTTTGTACACACCGCATGTCTCTACTACCGATTGGATGGTTTAGTGAGGTCGTCGGATCGTCCCCGGCGGGGTAGGAGAAGGCCCTGGCAGAGCGCCGAGAATTTAAAGATCATTGTTGAAATTTGCATCAAGCATGTATTAGCTACTGCTAAACTTCCAAAAATTAAAGGCCCAAGGCCAGAAGTGTCAGTGGGGCAAGTAGTTCCTAAAAGACACAGGATGAGTCAGGAGCAGGCATTCACAGTACCCAAGAGAGTTTCATAACCACTTACATTTAAAGATCAATGTTGAAATTTGCATTAAGCATGTATTTAGCTACTGCTAAACATCCAAAAATTGAAGGCCCAAGGCCTGAGGCCTCAGGGAGGCAAGTAGTTCCTGAAAGACACAGAATGAGTCAGGAGCAGGCATTCGCAGTACCCAAGAGGGTTTCATAACCCCTTACATTTAAAGATCAATGTTGACATTTGCATTAAGCATGTATTTAGCTACTGCTAAACTTCCAAAAATTAAAGGCCCAAGGCCAGAAGCATCAGTGAGGCAAGTAGTTCCTGAAAGACACAGGATGAGCCAGGAGCAGGCATTCGCAGTACCAAAGAGGGTTTCATAACCCTCATTGATAACCCAAGAGGGTTTCATAACCAACCATAATTGGGAAATGTTGGTGTAGCAGCATGGTCAATCTACTCTGAGGCATCTGGCATTGGTGGCTGGAAATCCTGGCTGATCCATCCCTGATTCATCTTGACAAACGTCAGTCTCTCCACATTTTTAGTGGACAGACGAGTTCTCCTTGGGGTGACTATGGCCCCGGCCGCACTAAACACCCGCTCTGATGGCGCACTACTGGCCGGGCAGGACAGCTTTTCCAGGGCAAACTCTGCTAGTTGCGGCCACAAATCAAGTTTGGCTGCACAGAAGTCCAGCGGATCTTAAATGGTTGTTGGCATGGCCATGTCAAGGTATGAATTCAGGTAGAAGAAACAGACATGGTCGCACATCTACATATTGTAATTTGATCTAATTGCTTCTCAGCATAAATTCAAAAACTAACAGGTTGTTAGTATACATTTTGATCAAAAAGTACAAGCCCACTCGCCACGTCAAGGCCACCTAATTAGAGTGGGTCCCTAGCATAAAATGGCACTGTGTGGCGACCACCACCACCGCGACACCAGTGCCCACAGGGGGAACAACCCACTGGCAGAGCGGCCCCAATGCAGCTCAAACCAGTCCATGGGTCACACCTCCCCACAGACACGGCGCCACAGGAGCAACGGATGCCGCACAGCACCACACCAGTGTGAACAGGGTGTAAAAGCTCACTTACCATGCACTCCCAGTCAGACTGGGATGCTTCTAGGAAAGAAAAGGCCCTTGTGTAGCTAACTACTACTTATATAGGGTTGGGCTGAGGGTTGGGGCAGAGTGCAGACACATGGTAAAACAGAAAAAAAAAGGATGGGATAGAAAACACAATGTGAATTCAGGTAGAAGAAACAGACATTGTCGCACATCTACATATTGTAATTTGATCTAATTGCTTCTCAGCATAATATCAAAAACTAACAGGTTGTTAGTATACATTTTGATCAAAAGGTACAAGCCCACTCGCCACGTCAAGGCCACCTAATTAGAGTGGGTCCCTAACGTCCCTAGCATAAAATGGCGTAGCACTGGGCGGCGACCACCACCGTCGTGACACCAGTGCCCACAGGGTGAACGACCCACTGGCAGAGCGGCCCCAATGCCACTCAAACCAGTCCATGGGTCACACCTCCCCACATACACAGTGCCACGGCAGCAACGGACGCCGCACAGCACCACACAAGTGTGAACAGGGTGTAAAAGCTTTTTTTTTGTTTGAACATGTGTCTGCACTCTTCCTCACCCCCTCAGCCCAACCCTATATAAGTAGTAGTTAGCTACACAAGGGCCATTTCTTTCCTAGCAGCCTCCCAGACTGACTGGGAGAGCATGATAAGTGAGCTGTAGCACCCTGTTCACACTGGTGTAGTGCTGTGCGGCGTCTGTTGCTGCCGTGGCGCCGTGTCTGTCGGGATGTGCGACTCATAGACTGGTTTGAGTGGCATTGGGGCCGCTCTGCCAGTGGGTCGTTCCACCTGTGGGCACGGGTGTCGCGGCGGTGGTGGTCGCCGCCCAGTGCTACGCTATTTTATGCTAGGGACGTTAGGGACCCACTCTAAATAGGTGGCCTTGACATGGCGAGTGGGCTTTGTAATTTTTTTTCAAAACATATACTAACAACCTGTTAGTTTTTGAAATTATGCTGAGAAGCAATAAGATCATTATACAAGATTGTAGATGTGCGGCCATGTCTGTTTCTTCTACCTGAATTCACATTGTGTTTTCTATCCCCTCTTTTTTTTTTTTTATCATGTGTCTGCACTCTTCCCCACCCCCTCAGCCCAACCCTATATAAGTAGTAGTTAGCTACACAAGGGCAATTTCTTTCCTAGCAGCCTCCCAGTCTGACTGGGAGAGCATGGTAAGTGAGCTATAGCACCCTTTTCACACTGGTGGGGTGCTGTGTGGCGTCTGTTGCTGCCGTGTCTGTGGGGAGGTGCGACCCATAGACTGGTTTGGGTGGCATTGGGGCCGCTTTTCCAGTGGGCCGTTCCGCCTGTGGGCACTGGTGTCGCAGCGGTGGTGGTCGCCGCCCAGTTCTACGCTGTTTTATGCTAGGGACGTTAGGGACCCACTCTAAATAGGTGGCCTTGACGTGGCGAGTGGGCTTTGTATTTTTTAATCAAAACATATACTAACAACCTGCTAGTTTTTTAAATTATGCTGAGAAGCAATTAGATCATTATACAAGATTGTAGATGTGCGACCATGTCTGTTTCTTCTACCTGAATTCTCGTCATGTCAAGGTATGCCACCACCTGCTGGTTCAGGTCCTGCTCCATGTCTACCTGCTGCTGATGAGTTGCTTCACTATGCGGGTGAAGAAAGCTACTCATCTGTAGACTCAGGCTGCTGCTGATTGAGCTGGTACTGCTCCTGCCACCCCTCTCCTCCCCAGCAGCCATGGCAGTGGAAGTTGAGCACAGAGGGCCCCCCGAGTCAGACCTGCGAGTGGATGGACCATGTGGTCGATAGGCATCGGCCAACTGACTACGTAGAATCTCTCTGTAGTAGGTCAGTTTGTCCTCCCTCTCAGTGGGTGTAAAAAAGGCCCCCATTCTGGGACGGTAGCGAGGGTCTAATAAGGTGGAGATCCAGAAGTCATCTCGCTGACAAATTTTGACAATTCGGGGATCACTACGCAAGCAACTGAGCATGCATCGTGCCATTTGTGCCAGTGACTCGGAGGAACTTCCTCCCTCCATCTACACTGCATACTGCCACGGTGTGTCTGGGTCCTCTGTCTCGCCTTCCTCATAACCCTCTAGCTCCTCTGGCTGCTCCTGCTCCTCCTCTCCTGTCCGATGACTAGAAACACGGCCATCTCATCCAACCTAAACTGTGCTCCGCTCTGCCCCTCATCATCCTCCTCCTCCAGTTCAGCCCCCACAGGGCTCATGTAGCCTTGAGGTGGAGGCGCAACATCTCCATTGCCGCGACCAGCCATGTTTCAATCATTTGTTGTAGGAAATATAGGAGTGGAATTACGTCGTTCATGGCGTAATCCAAGCGACTTACAAATAATGTGGCTTCCTCAAAGGGCCTCAGCAAACGGCAGGTGTCACGTATGAGCTGCCACCGGTTTACATTGAAGTAACAAAGGGGAGTACTGCTATCTGCTTGGATCATCAAGAAATCGGTAATGGCTTTTCTTTGTTCGTATAGTCTGTCCAACATACAGAGGGAGGAATTCCAACTTGTGGCAACGTCACAAATAAGACTATGTTGTGGTATACCGTTCTGACGCTGCAGCTCAAGGAAGGTGTACTTGGTGGTGTACGAGTAGCTGAAGTGAATGCACAGTTTCCTTGCCATTTTCAGGATTTTTTGCAAATGGGGTGAAGACTTGAGGAAGTGCTTGACAACCAGATTCATACGTGTGCCATGCAGGGCGCATGTTTCACACATCCTTGTCGCAGCGCGGACACGATTTTCTTCCCATTGTCGGTCACCATGGTTCCCATATCCAGATTTTGTGGAGTAAGCCATACTCGGATTTCTTTACGAATGAACTTTAGCAGTTCCTCCGCTGTGTGACTCCGTTCGCCAAGGCAAACCATGTGAAGAACAGCTAGACACCACCGTGCCCTACACACATGGTACAATGAAGGGCCACCAAGATTTGGACATGCAGTGGAGGCCGTGGACACGGTGGAGGATGAGGAGACGGCAAAGCACACTGTAACAGGACCAACTGCCTGGGAGCGAGAGCGTGGAGGAGGAAGCGGTGTGACCTGTCCAAGTTGCTGTTGTGGCTGTGCAGGAACCACATTTACCCAGTGGGCCGTAAAAGACAAGTATTGTCCCTGCCCATAGTTACAGCTCCACACGTCGGCGCTGTCGTGCACTTTTGAACACACCGACAGGCTCAAGGATTGGCCCACCTTCTCTTGTACAAACTTATGCAGGGCTGGTACTGCCTTCTTCGCAAAGAAATGACGGCTTGGGACTCTCCACTTTGGCTCGGCACAAGCCATCAATTCTCTGAAAGGTGCAGAGTCCACCATTTAAAAAGGGAGGGACTGCAACACCAGCATCTTGGACAGGAGCACATTCAACTTCTGCGCCGTTGGATGAGTGGGCGCATACTGTTGTCTCTTGGACATGGCTTCGCCGATGGATTGTTGGCGGAATGGCTGACTAAAAGCGGGAGAAGCAGGAGCGGCAGAAGGAGGGTTTGACACACAGCTCCCTTCGGCTGAGGTGGTGGAGCCTTGGCTGGATGAAGGAGGGAGCGGATGGCCACTGGGTGATGCAGCAGGCTTGACCACTACATCGGAGCCACGGTTCTCAAAGGCCGCTTTATGGTGGCGAAGCATGTGTTGACACAAGGCCATGGGGCCAACATAGGACCCTGGCCCCGCTTCACCTTCTGCCGACAGATCTTGCTTGTGGCTACGTGAACCTCCTCCGGATGCCTTATGAAAAACTTCCACACTGCCGAGTAGCTGATTTTCCCACCCGCAGTCCGCACTAATTGACTGCTACTGGCGCCGTCTCCAGGAACCCCTGTTCCACTACCTACCGGAAAGGTAGGCTGCCGCAAAGCAGGTGGTCTCCCCCGGGCACGTTTGGCTCCTGAATTTCCACTCCTGCCACCACGCTGACTGCCAACCGTGCTACCGCTTAGCTGCCTCAAGGGCAACCTGCAACTCTCTTCTCCTGATGATGATGAAGCCCCTTCTGCACCCGACTCCCAATTGCGATCGGCTTCATCATAATCAACAGGTGTGTGCACGTCACTGATGTCCTCCTCAGGTTCCCCAACAGTGTCTGCTTCAGGACCCTGAACACTTGCAACAATGTCTCCCACGTCACTCTCCGCATTCCTACTTGGCCGCCTAGCGGAGCAAGCGGCGCATGTCTCCTCCCCTTCTTGGCTGTCCAGTAGCTGCTGACTGTCCTCTAATAGATCATCCTCAGTAAATAGTGTAGCTGAACCCCCACAGCATAAGATACTTCTTTAGGAGAGGGAACAGCATAGGACAAAGGCAATGGGAGGACAGGGACTGCTCCCGGGCCATGCCAACTGAGGGTTGTGTCTGAGGAACCCACCGACTGTTGACTGGGGGTGTCAGATGTCACTTGTGATGATGTGGATGAGCGTGTTAACCAATCGACGACGGCAGATGGGTTGCTGGTGGAGACGCGACCGCTGACTGATAACGGGAGCTCAGGCCTCTCGCTGCGACTCCTGCTGCCACTCGCCCCAAGTCTGCTGCCAACTCTGCCTGAAGTATTTAGGCCTCTGCCACTCCTCTGTGCATGTCCTGATACTTCTCTGCCTGACATACTTAGTGCGTTTGAGGGTATTACAATACGCTACTCTTTAAACAGTATTTGTCTAGAACAGCAGCAGGTGATTACTTACGGCTGTCCTTTTACAGTATGTAGGCCCTTTACAGATTAATAGGTACAAGATGGTACACTACTTGGATGTAAGTATGCGGTATCCACTGATGAGGGCAGTACGATGCTTAACTATACGCAGAAAAAACTCTGTATTTTTTAAAAACACCAGCCGTTGTATACTATTGCTTGGACTTTGACGGTATGGAGCACCTAGACAGCTTAACAGGTACTAAATGGTACAATACTTGGATGAACCTATGCAGTATGCACTGATGAGGGCAGTAATATGCGTAACTATACGCAGAAAAAACTCTATATTTTTGTAAAACACCAGTCGGTGGATACTATTGTTTGGACTTTGACGGTATGGAGCACCTTGACAGATTAAAGGGGTACTCCGGTGAAAAACTTTTTTCTTTTAAATCAACTGATGGCAGAAAGTTGAACAGATTTGTAAATTACTTCTATTAAAAAAATCTTAATCCTTCCTGTACTTATTAGCTGCTGAATACTACAAAGGAAATTCTTTTCTTTTTGGAATGCTCTCTGATGACATCACGAGTGCAGTTCTCTCTGCTGACATAATAATAATAATAATGCTTTATTTATTGTTATCCTTAGTGGGATTTGAACCCAAGTCCCCAGTACGGCAAGGCAGCAGTGCTAACCACTGAGCCACCATGCTGCCCTTAGCATACATCTGCTCTGCATGCTAAAATGGACAGAGATGTCAGCATAGAGCACTGTGCTCGTGATATCATCAGTGTTCCAAAAAGAATGGAATTTCCTCTGTAGCATTCAGCAGCTAATAAGTACTGGAAGGATTAAGATTTTTTAATAGAAGTAATTTACAAATATGTTTAACTTTCTGCCACCAGTAGATTTAAAATAAAAAAAGGTTTTCACCGGAGTACCCTTTTAACCCCTTAACCCCTTAAGGACCAGGCCATTTTACACCTTAGGACCGGAGCGTTTTTTGAACATCTGACCACTGTCACTTTAAACATTAATAACTCTGGAATGCTTTTACCTATCATTCTGATTCCGAGATTGTTTTTTCGTGACATATTCTACTTTATGTTATTGGTAAAATTTTGTCGATACTCTCATCGTTTCATAGTGAAAAATTTCAAAATTTGCTGAAAAAATTGAAAATTTTGCATTTTTCGAACTTTGAAGCTCTCTGCTTGTAAGGAAAATGGATATTCCAAATAAAAAAAAAAAATTTTCACATATACAATATGTCTACTTTATGTTTGCATCATAAAATTGACGTGTTTTTACTTTTGGAAGACACCAGAGGGCTTCAAAGTTCAGCAGCACTTTTCCAATTTTTCACAAAATTTTCAAACTCACTATTTTTCAGGGACCAGTTCAGGTGTGAAGTGAATTTGAAGGGTCTTAATATTAGAAATACCCCACAAATGACCCCATTATAAAAACTGCACCCCCCAAGGTATTCAAAATGACATTCAGTCAGCGTTTTAACCCTTAAGGTGTTGCACAGGAATAGCAGCAAAGTGAAGGAGAAAATTCACCATCTTCATTTTTTACACTCGCATGTTCTTTTAGACCCAATTTTTGAATTTTTACAAGGGGTAAAAAGAGAAAATTTATACTTATATATGTAGCCCAATTTCTCTCGAGTAAGCACATACCTCATATGTCTATGTAAAATGTTTGGCGGGCGCAGTAGAGGGCTCAGAAGCAAAGGAGCGACAAGGGAATTTTGGAGAGTACGTTTTTCTGAAATGGTTTTTGGGGGGCATGTTGCATTTAGGAAGCCCCTATGGTACCAGAACAGCAATAAATCCCCACATGGCATACCATTTTGGAAACTAGACCCCTTGGGAAACGTAACAAGGGGTAAAGTGAACCTTAATACCCCACAGGTGTTTCACGACTTTTGCATATGTAAAAAAAAAAAAAAAAAAATTTCACTAAAATGTGTGTTTCCCCCAAAATTTCACATTTTTGCAAGGGTTAATAGCAGAAAATACCCCCCAAAATTTGTAACCCCATCTCTTCTGAGTATGGAGGTACCCCATAAGTGGACCTGAAGTGCACTACGGGCGAACTACAATGCTCAGAAGAGAAGGAATCATATTTGGCTTTTGGAGAGCAAATTTTGGTCGGGGGGCATGTCGCATTTAGGAAGCCCCTATGGTGCCACAACAGCAAAAAAACCTCACATGGCATACCATTTTGGAAATTAGACCCCTTGAGGAACGTAACAAGGAATAAAGTGAGCCTTAATACCCCACAGGGGTTTCACGACTTTTGCATATGTAAAAAAAAAAAAATTTTTTCACTAAAATGTGTGTTTCCCCCCAAATTTCACATTTTTGCAAGGGTTAATAGCAGAAAATACCCCCCAAAATTTGTAACCCCATCTCTTCTGAGTATGAAGGTACCCCAAAAGTGGACCTGAAGTGCACTACGGGCGAACTACAATGCTCAGAAGAGAAGGAGTCATATTTGGCTTTTGGAGAGCAAATTTTGCTCGGGGGGCATGTTGCATTTAGGAAGCCCCTATGGTGCCAGGACAGCAAAATAACCCCCACATGGCATACCATTTTGGAAACTAGACCCCTTGAGGAACGTAACAAGGTGCACAGTGAGCATTTACCCCCCACTGGTGTCTGTCAGAACTTTGGAACAGAGGCTGTACAAAATTTTAAATTTGCACAGCCCACTCTTCCAAAGATCTGTCAGACACCTGTGGGGTGTAAATTCTCAGTTCACCCCTCATTATATTCCGTGAGGGGTGTATTTTCCGAAATGGGGTCACATGTGTTTTTTTTTTTTTTTTGCGTTTGTCAAAACCGCTGTAACAATCAGCCACCCCTGTGCAAATCACCTCAAATGTACATGGTGCACTCTCCCTTCTGGGCCTTGTTGTGCGCCCCCAGAGAAGTTTGCGCCCACTTATGGGGTATCTCTGTACTCGGGAGAAATTGCATTACAAATTTTGGGGGGCGTTTTTCCCTTTTACCTCTTGTCAAAATGAAAAGTAAAGGGCAACACCAGCGTGTTAGTGTAAAAAATTTATTTTTTTACACTAACACGCTGTTGTAGACCCCAACTTCACCTTTTCATAAGGGGTTAAAGGAGAAAAATCCCCCCAAAATTTGTAACACAATTTCTCCCGAGTACGGCGATACCCCATATGTGGCCCTAAACTGTTGCCTTGAAATACGACAGGGCTCCAAAGTGAGAGCGCCATTCGCATTTGAGGCCTGAATTAGGGACTTGCATAGGGGTGGACATAGGGGTATTCTACGCCAGTGATTCCCAAACAGGGTGCCTCCAGCTGTTGCAAAACTCCCAGCATGCTTGGACAGTCAACGGCTGTCCAGCAATACTGGGAGTTGTTGTTTTGCAACAGCTGGAGGCTCCATTTTGGAAACAGTGGCGTACCGGACGTTTTTCATTTTTATTGGGAGGAGAGGGGGGCTGTGTAGGGGTATGTGTATATGTAGTGTTTTTTACTTTTTATTTTATTTTGTGGTAGTGTAGTGTAGTGTAGTGTTTTTAGGGTACAGTCACACGGGCGGGGGATTACAGCGAGTTTCCGCTGCGAGTTTGAGCTGCCGCGCAAAATTTGCTGCATCGCAAACTTGCAGCCTGATACTCACTGTAAGCCCCCTGCCCATGTGAATGTACCCTGTACATTCACAGGGGGGGGGGGGACCTCCAGCTGTTACAAAACTACAACTCCCAGCATTCACAGTTTATCAGTGCATGCTGGTAGTTATAGTTTTGCAACAGCTGGAGGCACACGGTTGGGAAACACTGAATTAGGAAACAGACAATGTTTCCCAACCAGTGTGCCTCCAGTTGTTGCAAAACCAAAACTCCCAGCATTCACAGACATGCTGGGAGTAGTAGTTCGGCAACATCTTTAGAGCCAGATGTTGCCGAACTACAACTCCCAGCATGCTGGGAGTTGTAGTTTTGCAACATCTGGAGGACTACAGTTTGCAGACCACTAATACAGTGGTTCCCAATCTGTGCCCTTCCAGATGTTGCAAAACTAGAACTCCCAGTATGCCAAAACTGTCCAGGCATGCTGGGAGTTGTAGTTCTGCAACATCTGAAGGGCCAGATGTTACAGCACTACAACTCCCAGCATGCCTGGACAGTAAGGGCATGCTGAGGATGTGTAGTTTTGCAACATCTGGAAGGGCACAGTGGTCTCCAAACTGTGGACCTCCAGATGTTGCAAAACTGCAACTCCCAGCATGCCCAGACGCCAAGGGCTGTCTGGGCATGCTGGGAGTTGAAGTTTACAGGCTCCCATTACAGCAATGCATGTCGCTTTACGGCGACGTGCATTGCTGTAAAGGGCCCGACCGCGGCTGAAGATCTACTCACCTGTCGCCGCCGCCGCCGCCATCTTCCTCGCCAGGATCCGGGTCTTCAGGGACGAGGTAAGTACCGGGGCTGGTCCCCAGCACTCCCCCGTCCCCCGCCGCGTCCTCCGGTCTTCCTCCCGTCCTCTCCGGACTTCAAGGGGCCGGGCAGGACGGGAGGAAGTAACCGCCCCCCCTCCTGCGATTGGTCGGTTAGTTAACCGACGGATCGCAGGGGATCGGAGGAGGGGGCCGGCTTGCCACCTCGCTCCTAGCCTCCAGCATGGTCCTGGCTGTCTGTGACAGCCGGGATCATGCGAAATTACCGGGCGGTCGGGTCCCAGAGACCCGATCAGCCCGGTATCGCCGCAGATCGCAAGGGCGATTTCCCTTGCGATTTGCGGCGATCGCCGACATGGGGGGCCTACATGGCCCCCCTCGGCGTTTGCCCTGGATGCCTGCTGAAGGATTTCAGCAGGCATCCGGTTCCGATCTCTGCCCGGCGAGCGGCAGAGATCGGAAATACAACAGGACGTTCTCTAACGTCCTTGGGCATTAAAGCCCAGGAAGTGAGGACGTTAGAGAACGTCCTATGTCCTTAACAGGTTAAGGACGCAGGACGTAAATGTACGTCCTGGTGAGGTGGTACTTAACGCACCAGAACGTACATTTACGTCCTAAGCATAACCGCGGGCATCGGAGCGATGCCCGTGTCATGCGCGGCTGATCCCGGCTGCTAATCGCAGCCAGGGACCCGCCGGCAATGGCCGACGCCCGCGATCTCGCGGGCGTCCGCCATTAACCCCTCAGGTGCCGGGATCAATACAGATCCCGGCATCTGCGGCAGTTCGCGATTTAAATGAACGATCGGATCGCCCGCAGAGCTGCTGCGGGGATCCGATCATTCATAACGCCGCACGGAGGTCCCCTCTCCTTCCTCCGTGCGGCTCCCGGCGTCTCCTGCTCTGGTCTGTGATCGAGCAGACCAGAGCAGGAGATGACCGATAATACTGATCTGTTCTATGTCCTATACATAGAACAGATCAGTATTAGCAATCATGGTATTGCTATGAATAGTCCCATATGGGGACTATTCAAGTGTAAAAAAAAAAAATGTAAAAAAATGTAAAAGTAAAAGTAAAAAAAAAGTGAAAAATCCCCTCCCCCAATAAAAAAGTAAAACGTCCGTTTTTCCTATTTTACCCCCAAAAAGCGTAAAAAACATTTTTTATAGACATATTTGGTATCGCCGTGTGCGTAAATGTCCGAACTATTAAAATAAAATGTTAATGATCCCGTACGGTGAACGGCGTGAACGAAAAAAAATAAAAAAAGTCCAAAATTCCTACTTTTTTAATACATTTTATTAAAAAAAAAATTATAAAAAATGTATTAAAAGTTTTTTATATGCAAATGTGGTATCAAAAAAAATTACAGATCATGGCGCAAAAAATGAGCCCCCATACCGCCACTTATACGGAAAAATAAAAAAGTTAGAGGTCATCAAAATAAAGGGATTATAAACGTACTAATTTGGTTAAAAAGTTTGTGATTTTTTTTAAGCGCAACAATAATATAAAAGTATATAATAATGGGTATCATTTTAATCGTATTGACCCTCAGAATAAAGAACACATTTACCATAAATTGTACGGCGTGAAAACAAAACCTTCCAAAATTAGCAAAATTGCGTTTTCGTTTTAATTTCCCCACAAAAATAGTGTTTTTTGGTTGCGCCATACATTTTATGATATAATGAGTTATGTCATTACAAAGGACAACTGGTCGCGCAAAAAACAAGCCCTCATACTAGTCTGTGGATGAAAATATAAAAGAGTTATGATTTTTATAAGGCGAGGAGGAAAAAATGAAAACGTAAAAATTAAATTGTCTGAGTCCTTAAGGCCAAAATGGGCTGAGTCCTTAAGGGGTTAACAGGTACTAAATGGTACAATACTTGGATGTACCTATGCGGAATGCACTGATGAGGGCAGTAATATGCGTATCTATACGCAGAAAAAACTCTGTATTTTTTAAAAACACCAGCCGGTGGATACTATTGTTTGGACTTTGACGGTATGGAGCACCTTGACAGCTTAACAGATACTAAATGGTACAATACTTGGATGTACCTATGCGGTATGCACTGATTAGGGCAGCAATATGCGTAACTATACACAGAAAAAAACTCTGTATTTAAAAAAAAAAAAAAACAGCCGTTGAATACTATTGTTTGGACTTGCACAGTATGTAGCCCCTTGACAGATGAACAGGTACAAAATGGTACAAATGCACTACAGTCCACTGAACAATCACGTATTTCTGAACAGCAGCAGGACCCAACAGTGCAGCACCACAAAAAAAAAATAAAATACAGGGATTAAACCATAAATTGCACTCTGTCACACAATTCTGAGCAGCAAAAGATTTGTGGAGCAAAAAAAAAAAACTCAATTGGGCTGAAAAATGAGGAGACAAGATGCTTCAGAAAGTTCAGGCAGCTTGGAGATCTGTATGAGGCAGCTGACAGCTATCTGCCCCTCTCTGCGGCAATGCTCAATAACGTGAATAGGAGGTTTAGCAATCAATGATCCTTCTCAGAGTAACAGCACAGCACTCTGCACTCCTGCCTTTCCCTAATGCTGATGTGACTAGCAGTTGCAGTGTAACGCTGTGGGATTAGCTATTCACACACACGCAGTCCCGTCCTCTCCATCTGAGTGCATAGATGAAATGAAGAGAGGCAAGATGGCCGCCGATTATATAGGGCTGTGACATCACAGGGGTCAGTGAACACTGATAGGCTGCATCTCACATGTGATTCAGGGTCAGCCCGCCTACCTTCATTTCCGCCGCTGTTTCCCGCCCTCCCATAATCCCCTGCACCATGTACTCACATGTGGATCCACCATCTTAGGTCTCCAATAGCCTAGAACGCTGTAGAATGGAGTTTAATGAAGCGGTTTGCGCGATATTCGCATTCGTTGCGAATCAAATTTTTCCTGAAATTCATAAAGAATTTGGGTTCGTCAACTTCGATTCGCTCATCTCTACCCTTAACCCCTTAACGACGAAGGACGTATATGTACGTCCTCCGCCGGCTCCCGCAATATGCCGCGGGGTCACGCGGTGTCCCCGCGTCATATCAGGTTGGTCCCGGTGGCTATCAACGGCCGGGACTCGCGGCTAATACAGGACATCACCAATCGCAGTGATGCCCTGTATTAACCCTTCAGACATGGCGATCAAAGCTGACCGCAGTGTCTGAATTGAAAGTGAAAGTAACCCGGCTGCTCAGTCGGGCTGTTCGGGACCGCCGCAGTGAAATCGCGGCGTCCCGATCAGCTTACAGGACACCGGGAGGGACCTTACCAGCCTCCTCGGTGTCCGATCGTCGAATGACTGCTCCGTGCCTTAGATCCAGGCAGGAGCAGTCAAGCGCTGATAACACTGATCACAGGCATGTTAATACACGCCTGTGATCTGTGTAAAAGATCAGTGTGTGCAGTTTTATAGGTCCCTATGGGAGAGATCAGTGTGTGCAGTGTTATAGGTCCCTATGGGAGCTATAACACTGCAAAAAAAAAGTAAAAAAAAGTGTTAATAAAGGTCATTTAACGCCTTCCCTAATAAAAGTTTGAATCACCCCCCTTTTCCCATAAAAAAAATAAAACAGTGTAAATAAAAATTTTAATAAACATATGTGGTATTGCCGGGTGCGTAAATGTCCGAACTATAAAAATATATCGTTAATTAAACCACACAGTCAATGGCGTACACGTAAAAAAATTCCAAAGTCCCAAAAAGCTGATCAAAAAGTCTGATCAAAACAAAAATGGTAGCGATAAAAACGTCCAATCACGGCTCAAAAAATGAGTCCTCATACCGCCCTGTACGTGGAAAAATAAAAAAGTTATAGGGGTCAAAAGAGGACATTTTTAAACGTATACATTTTCCTGCATGTAGTTATGATTTTTTTCCAAAGTACGACAATATCCAACCTATATAAGTAGGGTACCATTTTAACCGTATGGACCTACAGAATAATGATAAGGTGTC
Source organism: Hyla sarda (assembly GCF_029499605.1). NCBI lineage: Eukaryota > Metazoa > Chordata > Amphibia > Anura > Hylidae > Hyla > Hyla sarda. Next base: position 888,601 of record NC_079191.1, read on the forward strand.
ATTTTTACAGAAATATGCACTGCGTAGAAACGGAAGCCCCCAAAATTACAAAATGGCGTTTTTTTATTTTATTTTGTCGCACAATTATTTTTTTTCCCGTTTTGAAGTGAATTTTAGGGTAAAATGACTAATGTCACTGCAAAGTAGAATTGGTGATGCAAAAAATAAGCCATAATATTGATTTTTAGGTGGAAAATTGAAAGTGCAAAAACTGAAAAACCCTGCGTCCTTAATGGGTTAACGTTAAGGGTCGTTAACTTGATATCAGCTGCCATGGGGGCGGGATGTGTGATGAGTCCACTCACCCAGGGGAGTCCGAGTCACCAGTGCAGGTCCCTCGCAGGTCACAGATCAGAAGAGGTCATCAGGCCTACAGGTAAGAGGAGAACAGAGAAAGACAGGGTAAGAAAAAAGGGAAATAGAGCAAAGTACCCATAAGGGAATGGGTACATAGGGATTACAAGAAACGGCCATAAGGGCCAGTGACATGGTCAGAACCAGCCTAATCGTCAGGCTGAGGCGGGTAACACGGAAGGCGAGCCCAGTCAGAGTCACGATATGGATACCTAGAGTAGGCATTGTTAGTAACAGCTTATCTTAGTGAGTACTCACTACTAGGGCACGATGGGTAACTAGGGTACAGCTCAGGAGTAGAGCGATGCCCATAAGAAATGTGGCTATATGGTCAACTAGCATAAAGAGCCAACGGGCTACTCTATGACAATAATACTAAACAGAGGGAAGCACATAGAACAGGAAAATAAAAAACGTATGTTTTGGGGGAGAAATAGAGGTACCATAATGGTGTCGCATGAATTGCAAGGAAATACATATCAACAACTGTGTCAAAGAGCATAAAGCGATCGGTGTAGCCAAGGGGCGATAGCCCAAATCAGTGTACTACAACAGTGGAAGCGCTATAAGATAAAGGCAGAACACTTAGCATGTCAGTCCTTTCAGGTCTTGCGTTTGCTTCTTTGAGGAAGAGGCTGTGGAGGGGGGGGGGGTGTTGTTAGGTCGCTCTCTGGAGGTCAGACCTTCCCCAGGGTGCCTCGGCTTGTGCTGGGGTATGGACAGGAGTAGTTGGTCCCAGTCAGGTAGGGAGACTGGCGGCAGCTTAAAGGTGGACAGGAAGCGCTGCAGGTAGAGCCAGTCAGGGAGAATGGGAAGCCCCATCGGTAGTTAATCTGGGTGTTTTGTAGGAGTTGTAGGAGAGGCTTCAGGGCAGCTCTCAGCCTGAAAGTGCGGAGGGAGAGGTCCGGGTAGAGGTGAACCACTGTACATTGTATGACAGGTTGGGGAGGTGTATTGCACGTCTCATTATGTCATCTTTGGTCTGAAAATGATGGACTCTGCATATGATGTCCCTAGGCTTCTTCGGATCTGGATCTTCAGCTTTAAGCGCCCTGTGGGCTCTATCAAGCTCCAAGGGTGAGTCCTGCGGTTTTTGGAGAATTTCGTTGAACAGGCGTAGGAGCGTGCTCGGGATATCATTTGGAGGAACCGATATCATTTGGAGGAACTCTGATGTTGTTCCTCCTGTTCCTGTTGTCGAGATCATCAAGATGGTCAATTTCTTCTGCCTGTTGCAGGGATAGTTGTCTGGTGTAATCCCGCAGCTCTTTTAGTTGTACGGACATGGAACTGCGAAAGCCCTCAAGCTGGTGCACTCTATCAGTCAGACGGGATACCTCAGCTTTGACCGGTTTAAGGTCTTGTCTCCAGGCCGATTTCAGGTCAGCAGCCAGGTTGTGCATGTCGGATTTGTTGGGTAATAGTGCAAGTAAGGCCTGAAGTTCCGGGTGGTTTTTCAGGGTGTGTACCGCCATTTCAGGGGACGGAAGCATGGAGGCACTATGGGGCTGAAATAGCGGAGGGGTAACTGCTGGAGATTGCTGTTGCAGAGTATGCAAGCGGCGGGGGGGGGGGGAGTTGTGTGTCCGCAGGGTTGTCATCAGAGGAAGAGCAATCTGCAGAGCAGAGAGAGCCAGGAGGTTTCTTAAGTGGAGTTTTAAATAATTTCTTCTTGGCAGGGGGACTTGCCCCCCAGTAGTCTGGGGCTTCACCCTCTGTGGAGTATCCTTCGTCCGACTGTGAGGTGTCGGAATCCATAGTGCCTGACCAGTCTGTGACATTTAAGGCAGGTGGGCCAGGGACAGGTGGTGGGTGAGGGTCTCTCTTGTCCCTGCATATATTCTTTTTCAGTGTGTCCCCAGAGGTGAGCTGGGGGGTCTGGGTACTGGCAGGAGCGGGTTGGCAAGAGGCCCTCCTGGGATCTGCCTGATGGGGAGATATAGCAGGGGCCACATAGGAAGGTATTAGTGTTGAGCGGCATAGGCCATATTCGAATTTGCGATATTTCGCGAATATATGTACGAATATTGGTCATATATTCGCTAAATTCGCATATTTGTAATATTCGCGTTTATTTTCGCATATACGAAAATTTGCATATGCGAAAAATAGCATAAGCAAAAATTTGCATGTCTCATACGCCAGTCTCATACAGTAGTATTAGAGCCTTCTTTACACCACACAAGCTGGAAGCAGAGAGGGATGATCACTGTGATGTGTACTGTGAGAAAAAAAAACAAGGAAAAAAACAAATATTCGTAATTGCGAATATATAGTGCTATATTCACGAATATTCACGAATTTGCGAATATGCGATATTCGTGAATAAAATTTGCATTGCGAATATTCGCGAACAACACTACCTATGATCTGAGGTATAGTCAGCGCCTCAGCAGGGGTAGGAAACTCAGTCATTGGCAGCGTAGTGGGAACCTGGTCTGGTCCAGCAACTGCTTCCATCAATGAAGTCATGGAGGCTGAAGTCTGCAGGAGCGGAGGGGAGGACATGCACTCCGCGTGTAGTGCTCCCTGTCTGTCGGGAGGGGACGTCGTGCGACTCACCCCCTATGGAGATACTGGTCTCCAGTGCTGGATGTGAGGAGGAGACAGTTCCACTTAGCCTCCGGGGAGTCGGGAGTACAGAGAGGTCCTCCGTGTGGAACGGCTCTGGCGGGGCTGCACCGGACATGCGCTGTGAGGAGGTAGGAGTCTGTGGCGTGAGTGAGGTAGGCCGCGGTCCGAGCTGCAGGGCTGAATCTGGTGGATTGCCGGGTTGGAAATACCCCGAAATTAGATTCGGCTGGTGGGTGACAGGTAAGGCGGACTTTCTATGGCTTCTCCCCCGAGATCTGCCTCCCATAGCAGGCAAAATTAGCCGAAATAGCGCGGCCCTGTCAGGAGCTTCACAGCGCGAGCTCGGCAAGCCCCGCCCCGCCATCCTGTTCCAATTTTAGTTTTGCCCATTCTGCAAATTCAGATCGACAATCTGGGTCATTCTCGTTGAGATGCTGCGGTGGCTGGAGTTTGTAAGGGTGCCATTTGTGAGTAGCTAACATCCGCCGAAGGGATGTTCGAGTAATGCCACTCTCCAGTGACATGCGTCAAGTGCTACGCTGTGGGCTCTTGCTGAATGAAGCGAGGACAGCAACTGATGTTTCTTCATTAGTGACAGATTTCATGCATCCACTTCTTCCTCATCACGTCTATAATTTCTCTGTTATTACCATTTGATTTATTAAAATGTATTACATCCGGGGCTCATTAGAAGATTAGAGAATTTTTTCTAATTTGTCCACTTACGCTCATTACTATTTGAAAAGGAAAGAAACTCTTGTCGGAAAATAGGAAAAAATTGTCATAAAAAGAGCAAATAACAGAAATAAAACCATAATGTGAATGACCATTGATCATTATTCTCTTCATATTTTCTCAGATTAATAGATTCTTAAAGAAAGTAAATTTCACATCTCTTGGTGGAGAATTGGTTTTCTTTGACACTAATGGAAACTTACCTGCGAGTTTTGATCTGTTAAACTATTTTAAACTTCCAAATAAGACTAGGGAAACAAGAAGAGTCGGATATTTTCATGGTGGGGAGGGTCAGCAACAATTAATTGTAAATGACCATGAAATTCATTGGGATCCAAAGTTTCCCCAGGTATTTGTATGGATTAGAATGAATATAATACAATGAAATTAAAATAGGAAGAAAATGGCCGATGACATCCTGGGATAGTTGGAGGAAGAAGAGGAGTGAACCATTATCTTTACTTCTGCTCCTTTCATTGGGTAGCTGCCCAAAGCTGCCCAAAGCCCAGGGCTAAATAATCCCATTATACAAAAAAACATTTTTCTTTGCTTTTTTGCCAATATTTTTTTTTTTTTTTTTTTTTATGGAATAAGGAACAGCATAATACAAATTACAAAATTACAGTAGTCTACACAAGATATACACAATGCCTTTATTAAGGGAAGGCCAGCCCATTACAACACAGTACACAGACAGGTATATCAAGGAAAAGTAGTAATGAGGGGGAATGCCGGCACTGTAAAAATGACTTCTAGCCACAAATCGGTGCTCAGCTTTGACAGGTTCAGACTCAAAAAACCATCCATCACCAATGCTTCAAGGAAAAGCGGCACTCCAAAAATTTGCAAAAAGCTGTGTCTTTTATTCACCCATCAGGTACAATGCGACGTTCCAGCCTCAACATGAGCTTCAGAAAGGCCTCATGGTAAGGCTGAAACGTTGCATTGTACCAGATGGGTGAATAAAAGACACAGCTTTTTGCATATTTTTGGAGTGCCGCTTTTCCTTGAAGCATCAGACATGTATATCAAGATATAAAGTAAATATAATGGCCACAATCATTGTAAATCATATCTGTTTTTATTGAATTAAGAGTCATTAAATGTTGGATTTACTATTGTGGCACATAGACCATAGTTTATTTGACTTTCCTTGAACTTTTGTTACTTAAGGCAGGGAATAGTGCAACTTAGAGATTGCCCAAAAAGAAGATGGAGGCCGGAACCTGGAGGAGAAGACTCATGGGGACCGCCGATCGTCACTGGAGACAGCGGAGATCGCGGTGCAGTTAGGGAAGGGATGGTGGGGGGGGGGGGGGGGAGGAAGGGGGCAGTAAAGCGATATTTACTGTTGCCCTTCTAGTGGGTGCCAAACTGCAACTCCCAGCATGCCCAGACAGCCAAAGGCTGTCTGGGCATGCTGGGTGTTGTAGTTTTGCAACATCTGGAGGGTCACAGTTCGGTGACCACTGTTACATTGGTGCCCAAATGGTTACCCTCCAGATGTGGCCAAACTACAACTCTCAGCATGCCTAGACTGCCCAGGCATGCCGGGAGTTGTAGTTATGTAATATCTGTCCCTTCAGATTTGGCAATTTTCATGAAATTTTTTAAATTTGCTGCTCTACTTTGAAGCCCTCTAATTTAAAAAAAAAAAGTAAAAATGTGTCCATTGTATGATGCCAACATAAAGTAGACATTTTGTATTTGTGAATCAATATAAAATGCATTTGGAATATCCATTTTCCTTACAAGCAGCGAGCTTCAAAGTTAGAAAAATTTTCAAGAAATTTTGGAATTTTTCACCAAGAAAGGATCCAAGTAACGACAAAAATTTACCACCAAAATAAAGTAGAATATGTCATGAAAAAAAAATCTCAGAATCAGAATATTTGGTAAAAGCATCTCAGAATTATAAATGCTTTAAGGGGTATTCCAGGAAAAAAAAACTTTTTTTTATATATCAACTGGCTCCAGAAAGTTAAACAGATTTGTAAATTACTTCTATTAAATAAATCTTACTCCTTTCAGTACTTATGAGCTTCTGAAGTTAAGGTTGTAATTTTCTGTCTAAGTCCTCTCTGATGACACGTGTCTTGGGAAACGCCCAGTTTAGAAGCAAATCCCCATAGCAAACCTCTTCTAAACTGGGAGTTTCCCGAGACAGGTGTCATCAGAGAGCACTTAGACAGAAAAGAACAACCTTAACTTCAGAAGCTCAAAAGTACTGAAAGGATTAAGATTTTTTAATAGAAGTAATTTACAAATCTGTTTAACTTTCTGGAGCCAGTTGATATATATAAAAAAGTTTTTTCCTGGAATACCCCTTTAACCCCTTAAGGACCCATGTCGTATGCATACATCATGGTCTTTTCCTGTTCTCCGCCGCTCACTCGGCGGAGATCGGAAGCAGATCCCTGCTGAAATCCTTCAGCAGGGATCCAGGGCAAGCGCCGAAAGGGACCATGTAGGCCCCCATGTCGGTGATCGCCCCAAATCGCTAGGAAAATCGTCCCTGCGATACCGGGCTGATCGGGTCTCTGGGACCCGACCGCCCGGTAATTTTGCATGATCCCGGCTGTCACAGACAGCCAGGGCCATGCTAAAGTATAGGAATGAGGTGGCAAGCCTGCCACCTCCTCCTATCCCCTGCGATCCGTCGGTTAGCTAACCGACCAATCGCAGGGGGGGGGACGGTTACTTCCTCCCGCCCTGCCCAGCCCGGCCCCTGGAAGTCCGGAGAGGACGGGAGGAAGACCGGAGGACGCGGCGGGGGACGGGGGAGTGCTGGGGCATGGCCCCGGTACTTACCTCGTCCCTGAAGACCCGGATACCGGCGATGAAGACGGCGGTGGCGGCGACAGGTGAGTGGATCTTCAGCCGCGGTCGGGCCCTTTACAGCAATGCACGTCGCCGTAAAGCGACATGCATTGCTGTAATGGGACCCTGTATACTACAACTCCCAGCATGCACAGTCAGCCCTTGGCGTCTGGGCATGCTGGGAGTTGCAGTTTTGCAACATCTGGAGGTCCGCAGTTTTGGGACCACTGTGCCCTTCCAGATGTTGCAAAACTACACATCCTCAGCATGCCCTTACTGTCCAGGCATGCTGGGAGTTGTAGTTCTGTAACATCTGGCCCTTCAGATGTTGCAGAACTATAACTCCCAGCATGCCTGGACAGTTTTGGCATACTGGGAGTTGTAGTTTTGCAACATCAGGAAGGGCACAGATTGGGAACCGCTGTATTAGTGGTCTGCAAACTGCAGTCCTCCAGATGTTGCAAAACTACAACTCTGGCTCTAAAGATGTTGCCGAACTACTACTTCCAGCATGCCTGAGAATGTTTGTGAGTTGTGGTTTTGCAACAACTGGAGAAACACTGGTTGGGAAACATTGTCTGTTTCCTAACTCAGTGTTTCCCAACCTGTGTGCCTCCAGCTGTTGCAAAACTACAACTACCAGCATGCACTGATAGACTGTGCATGCTGGGAGTTGTAGTTTTGCAGCAGCTGGAGGTCCCCCCCCCCCCCCCGTGAATGTACAGGGTACATTCACATGGGCATGGGGCTTACAGTGAGTATCAGGCTGCAAGTTTGCGATGCAGCAAATTTTGCACGGCAGCTCAAACTCGCAGCGGGAAACTCGCTGTAATCCCCCGCCCGTGTGACTGTACCCTAAAAACACTACACTACACTAACACAAAATAAAATAAAAAGTAAAAAACACTACATATAAAAACAATACATACCCCTACACAGCCCCCCTCCCCGATAAAAATGAAAAACGTCTGGTACGCCACTGTTTTCAAAATGGAGCCTCCAGCTGTTGCAAAACAACAACTCCCAGTATTGCCGGACAGCCGTTGACTGTCCAAGCATGCTGGGAGTTTTGCAACAGCTGGAGGCACCCTGTTTGGGAATCACTGGCGTAGAATACCCCTATGTCCACCCCCATGCAAATCCCTAATTCAGGCCTCAAATGCACATGGCGCTCTCACTTTGGAGTTCTGTCATATTTCAAGCCAATAGTTTAGGGCCACATATGGGGTATCGCCTTACTCTGGAGAAATTGCCTAACAAATTTTGGTGGGCTTTTTCTCCTTTCCCCCCTTATGAAAAGGTGAAGTTGGGGTCTACACCAGCATGTTAGTGTAAAAAAATATTTTTTTTTTACACTAACATGCTGGTGTTGCCCTATACTTTTCATTTTGACAAGAGGTAAAAGGGAAAAAAGCCCCCCAAAATTTGTAATGCAATTTTTCCCGACTATGGAGACACCCCATATGTGGGCGCAAAGTGCTCTGGGGGCGCACAGCAAGGCCCAGAAGGGAGAGTGCACATGTACATTTGAGGTGATTTGCACAGGGGTGGCTGATTGTTACAGCGGTTTTGACAAACGCAAAAAAAACAAAACCACACATGTGACCACATTTCGGAAACTACACCCCTCACGGAATGTAATGAGGGTGCAGTGAGAATTTACACCCCACTGGTGTCTGACAGATCTTTGGAACAGTGGGCTGTGCAAATTAAAAATTTTGTACAGCCCACTGTTCCAAAGATCTGACAGACACCAGTGGGGGGTAAATGCTCACTGTACCCCTTGTTACGTTCATCAAGGGGTCTAGTTTCCAAAATGGTATGCCATGTGGGTATTTTTTGCTGTCCTGGCACCATAGGAGCTTCCTAAATGCGACATGTCCCCGAGCAAAATTTGCTTTCAAAAAGCCAAATATGACTCCTTCTCTTCTGAGCATTGTAGTTCGCCCGTAGTGCACTTCAGGTCAACTTATGGGGTACCTCCATACTCAGAAGAGATGGGGTTACAAATTTTGGGTGGTATTTTTTGCTATTAACCCTTGCAAAAATGTGAAATTTGGGGGGGAAACACACATTTTAGTGAATTTTTGGGAAATTTTTTTTACATATGCAAAAGTCGTGAAACACCTGTGGGGTATTAAAGCTCACTTTATTCCTTGTTACGTTCCTCAAGGGGTCTAGTTTCCAAAATGGTATGTCATGTTTTTTTTCCTGTTCTGGCACCATAGGGGCTTCCTAAATGCAACATACCCCCCAAAAACCATTTCAGAAAAACATACTCTGCAAAATCCCCTTGTCGCTCCTTCGCTTCTGAGCCCTCTACTGCGCCCGCCGAACACTTTACATAAACATATGAGGTATGTCCTTACTCGAGAGAAATTGGACTACAAATATAAGTATACATTTTCTCCTTTTACCCCTTGTAAAAATTCAAAAATTGGGTCTACTAGAACATGCGAGTGTAAAAAATGAAGATTGTGAATTTTCTCCTTCACTTTGCTGCTATTATTGTGAAACACCTAAAGGGTTAAAATGCTGACTGAATGTCATTTTGAATACTTTGGGTGGTGCAGTTTTTATAATGGGGTCATTTGTGCGGTATTTCTAAGATGAAGACCCTTCAAATCCACTTCAAACCTGAACTGGTCCCTGAAAAATTGTGATTTTTGAAATTTTGTGAAAAATTGCTGCTGAACTTTGAAGTCTTCTGGTGTATTCCAAAAGTAAAAACATGTCAATTTTATGATGCAAACATAAAGTGAACATATTGTATATGTGAATAAAAAAAATATTTGGAATATCCATTTTCCTTTCAAGCAGAGAGCTTCAAAGTTAGAAAAATGCAAAATTTTCAAATTTTTCATCAAATTTTGGGATTTTTCACCAAGAAAGGATGCAAGTTACCAAAAAATTTTACCACTATTTTAAAGTAGAATATGTCATGAAAAAAACAATCTCGGAATCAGAATGATAACTAAAAGCATCAGAGTTATTAATGTTTAAAATGACAGTGGTCAGATGTGCAAAAAATGGCCGGGTCCTAAGGTGTAAAATGACTGGGTCCTTAAGGGGTTAAAGTGATGGTGGTCAGAATTGCGAAAAAGGGCTCAGTCCTTAAGTTGAAAAAGGGCTGCGTCCTTAAGGGGTTAATAGTCCCCTATCGAGACTAAAGTAAAAAATGAAAAATCCCTGTGTCTGTAAGGGGCTGGGTTATCGACCATCCCTCCACTGTAGAAGGGGTTTTCTGGGCTGATGATGTCACAGCAGTGGAGAGCAGGGTGGTCGGAATCTCAGATATGTAATTGCCTACTTGGCCACCTACTTTGTGTGACACAGTACACAAGTCTGGAGCCCACAGTGATTTATGTCATGAAGCACTGGTAGCTTCCGGTATCGCTCCAACACTGCACCCGCTCCATGAAATGTAATGGGAATGTCCTGCCACCCACAAAACCAGGAAGTGGAGTGGGTGAGAGCGATGCGGGAAGCTGAAAGGACGAGGTAAATAAAATCCCCATGGCTTTAACATTTAAATGAATTCTTTGGTACAGTTTAGCGGATTGAATATTCAGCAGATCCCTCAATCTCCTTCTGAACTCCAAGACATCATCATGAACTTTTGTTGCTTTATATCTCATGTCTATCCTGTACAGTGATCATAAAAAACACAGAAGTATACCACTAGGATGAAATCTGATAACACACGGGTAATAGGAATAAAGGTGGTGAAATTCACTTCCTACACAAGTTGTGAGAATTACTGTAGACATGACCCTAATAATGGAATTACAGATGTTAAGGCTCCAGCAGTAACCAGAAAACTGGACAATGGTTAATGGATATATTGGAAGGTCAACTCTGTCAACATAAGCTCCGCTGGAGTCCAAAATATCATGTTTCATGTTATAAAAAACTGGATAAAAAATAAACATCATAAAGGAATAAATTATATTTTGAAACACATTGTCCAATTTTTTATATAATAAAAGTGGATAGATATATTGCACTATGGCAGCACACTGAGAGGATTTATCTACTATATCCACTATCCCATTCAGGAAATCAATTTGGGCCAGAAGGGAGTTCAGTTGTGCTGCTTGTTGCATGTAGAACCTAAGGCGCCATCTTCCCTCTAATATTGACTTTGTCTATTCCTCAAACTGATCAAGATGAAATATCCAAAAACTTTTATTTCTTTGAAAAAGCTCCCGTAAAAGTTCTTATAAGGTCTTCAGATGGAGAGAGTTGTTTCCTTTAAAGGGGTATTCCTGGGCTCAGAATTTGGAACAAACTGTTCCGAACACTGGAGTCGGGAGCTTGTGATGTCATAGCCCCGACCCCCTCATGACATCATCCCCCCCCCAAATGCAAGTTTATGGGAGGAGGCGTGGCAGTCGTCAAGCCCCCTCCCATAGACTTGCATTGAGGGGGAGGGGCTATGACATCACAAGCTCCCAGCGCCGACTCCAGCATTCGGAACAGTTTGTTCCAAATGCTGTGCAGTAGAGTACCCCTTTAAGGATCAGGTCTGAGCTGTAGATGGAAAGTTGGCCACAGGGAAGACATCAATGTTGGGGTGTTGTCCAAAATGGTGTAAGTGTAAGTCAGACACAATGACTAAGTTTAGATTTCCCCTACAAAAATGCACAGTTTGCCTTTATTTTGTTAAGTTGTGGATTCCAATTTCTCATGGAACCAATTCAGCCCAATATCATGACAGACTATAACAATTACTGGTGCTGACACAGTGTCACCAAATCACGTTGTTGTGAAACTGGTAATCTCACGCAATATATCTCTGGATATGTTGAGCTTAGAGAAAAGTTAAAGGGGTTTCCAGGACTTTGTGACTGATGGTCCATCCTCAGGATAAGTCATCTGATCGGTGGGGTTGGGACACAACCAATCAAGTTTTTGGCAGAGGCGCTACACCCAGATGTACACAGTAAACAGACCTGCACAACTCGGCTCTGTCCCTTATGTAGTGGCCGTGCCAGGTTACTGCAGCTCAGTTTCCATTTACTTCACAGAAAATACTCAAATCTAACAAATCAGACTTGTGTAAAATGATTTATCTCCTTTATTGATCTGGAAAACATCTACAATTACCTAGAATATTTCACTTCAATTGTTTGGGGGATGTTATATGAAGCCAGAATGTTCAGCGACTAAACCAACATTGTTTTGTGCCATATCTGGGATTTGTGTATTTGATTTAAACTAAAAAGTTGAGTGATGTCCTCTGCATGTGGTGATTCCATCATTATTGCCATTTTTATATGTTATAATACAATGTTCTTATATCTCACTATTTACAAACAGATGATATAGACTCTTACACATCTTCTTCTATTCCCAGACTCCACAGTCGGTCTGCAGTAAAAGTTGCCTACCTGGATACAGAAAAGCTCTACTGGAGGGGCAACAGAAATGCTGCTACTACTGTGTCCCATGTCCTGAGGGCGAGATCTCTAACCAGACCGGTCAGTAGTTACTGTCTGCAATGTATCCTCTTCATGTAATAAGGCAAAGACATTTCATATAGAAATTGTTCTCTATAGTGGGAATGGTGAGACAAACTGTGTATGACAGCATTGCACCCTGACTGCGGAGTCTGTTGTCATAATACATGATTTGCCCCGAATATGCCACCCCCCCCTCCTTACTATGTCCTTTGTGTCTGCATCCTGTGAAGGGTGATTTTTACAGTGTAGTGGTCCAATCCCCCTTAGTTCAGGGTCTCCGCCTGGTCAGACCCCTCCTCCATACCTGATGGCACGGCCAGCATTATTTTCCCCTTGTGTGCTGTCTCTTTTTTGTGAGGAGGGGGATCTGGTCAGTTATAATAAGGATCTGTTAGGGTCTGAGCAATCTGGTTTCACTATTGGGTGTTGTACAATGTAAACACTACATTACTGTAGACCCAAGGATGCTGCGACTATTTATTATTTAATTGTTTGGAACTGATTTCAGCTCCTCCCTAAAAGTAGAATCTGTTTAATATAGAAGATGATAGAGATCAGATGGCGTCCACCAACCATGAGTGTTGGTGTCAATGACTTTTTACAGCACATGTGCCGAATGTTATGGCCACAATTGGTCACCATATCCATGTGATTTAATTGGACATTTTTTTTGTCTGTGAAGTGTGTTGTGATTCTTTGATTGGCTTATATTCCTGTGTTGGATGTGCATTGGATTGTGAGCTGGTAACTTGTTTCTACATCATGTGATGAAGTTATATAAACCCCAAACAGATGACTCTATCTTTCATTGCCCCAAAGCCTCTGAAAAGGCCATAGTTTTATAGAGGAATATTTACTGCTGGTGGATGGCAAAGCATATAATGAGTGAGACCCAATGTTAAACCGGACCCTTGCTGTTTTTTTAATTTAATTTAATAATAAAAGTTATGTTTTATCTTTTGAATGAATAGAAAAAATGGGTAATTATTTACTGGATATAAAGAGTGTATTAGTAGCTGCTATGATGACTCCCATACACTGTGCATACACACACACAAACACTGGGGTGAGATTAAAGATTATTGAATGTCTCTGTCACTTATATCTTACTCTGCAGTTTACTTCTACTCCCATTTACATCCTCATAGATTTTTAGGCAGCATGTAATCTGATCCCTCATTGAGGCAGTTTGACTTTTACTTTTATCTGTTTTTAGAGTTTATGAAGAGTTTCAGATTGAGGGGGCCAGGAAAGGAACCAATAAGTGGTGAAAGAGGCATTTTGTCTATTGCAAACATTTTTGCAAAGTCTATTTCTTTAAAGCATTATTGTCGTTAAGAACAACTTTTTGTCATTCTTTAACAACTAAACATTTCATAATATACTCCACTAAAAAATGTGATTTCTAAAGGTGTGAAAAAAGGGTTTAAAAAATGTCCACTAGGGGTCTCAGTCTTTTTAATTTTGCCAACGAACCCAGAAAATTCAGCCTTTTTGTCCTTTAAAAGAAAAATAAATAAAAGGACTAAAATTGGTGAGGGGAGGGAGGTGTGGTTATCTCCATTCTCTGCCTCAGAGCACAGACTAGATGCAGACAGCTCCAGTCTTTGAGAAGCATCCTCATGTACAGTTACAAGCAATACCAGGTGCTAAACTATTCTTTATATGCAAAATGGTTTCTCTTTGGTCATTTTATGAACGTATTTCTTGTGTATTTGCACCATATAGCTTATTTTCCTTTATATTTGGCTCAACTTTGGTGCAACTTTGGCGCAACTTCACTTATTTGTGACTTGTTTTTGTTTACATCCCACCGCTCATCTTGACATCTTGCTCACGTAGACGTTTTTTCACTTTTCACTTTCCAACGCTCCCTGATTTATCAACTGCGACTGTCGCAGTTTTAGGCGCATCTGATTTAAAAGCTCCAGGAATCTCCACCAGCTTGAACGTTGCTTATGTTTCTGCTCTTCTGACTACCTGATCACGGATCACACTGATTTACATCCCCATCTTGTCTCCCACCCGCCCGCACCGCACATCTCCCATCTGTCTGCTGCCCATTGCAAGACTACAACTCCCAGCATGCCCTTACAGTGGGGGCATGCTGGGAGTTGTAGTCTTGCAGCAGGTAGCGGGTGGGTAGGAGACAAGGGGGGGGATGTAAAACAGTGTCCCCGTCAGTAAGTGAGGTTAGCAGGGATAAAATCAGATGGAGCCCGGGTGGCTGCAGAGTGATGCCAGCCCGGGCTTCTTTAACATACCTCGGCACTGCAGAGTTTTTGGAGTCCCTAATGTGATTTCACATTTCCCACTGGGTCCCGTGATTGGCCGGGACCGAGCAGCCAATCACGGGACCTGGCGGTAAATTTGATCTTACAGTAGGGACTAAAACTCTGCGGCTCCGTTATATGTCAAAAGGAGCCCGGGCTGGCATCACTCTGCAGCCGCCCCGAGACTGCGGTATACGCTGAGGGATGGCAGTGATGGCTCCTGCACATCTCCCGGCCCGGCTGCGGGAGTCCCAGGCGGCTGCAGTGTTATGTCAGCCCAGGCTCCCTTTGCTATGGCGCCGCAGAGTTTACTGTCATTGCAAATTTCTCACTGGGTCTCATGTCACGGGACCCGTTGGGAAATATGAAATTACAGTGATTTTGTGATCACCGCCGGGCAGGGAGCAGAGCATATTACCGCCCCCTTCCCTGGCTTGCGCAACTACAACTCCCAGCGTGTCCTTACAGTAAGGACTTGCTGGGAGTTGTAGTTGTGCAGTGGGGGTGGGTGAGAAGCTTGTCACCTGCCCTTTGCTTCACAACTACAACACCCAGCATGCCCTTACTGTAAGGGCATGCTGAGAGTTGCAGTTGTGGGGTGGGTGGCAAGCTTGTCACCTGCCACACTATTACATGGGAGTTGTAGACATGCAGGGGGGGTGGGGGTAGGTGACAAGCTTGTCACTCGCCCGTACATCTCCCGCACCACATGACTACAACTCCCAGCATGTCCTTACTGTAAGCAGGGGAGATGCGCGGGAGGGTGACAATAAATCTATTAACCTATTTTTCTTGTTTTTCTTTCTCATTTCAGATTTGTGTATTCTGTGGACTTCTTCGGATTCGGTGGACTGCACTGATTATCAGCGTTCTTTTTTTCTTTCTGTTTAATATTAATAAAATGGTGAACAAGGGCTTGTGGGGAAGTGTTTTTTGGAATAAAATTATTTTAAACGTGTTGTGTTTTTTTAAATTTACTTGACAGGCTTAGTAGTGGAAGCTGTCTTACAGACGGAATCACTTACTAAGCCAGGCTTAGTGTTAGCCACAAAAACAGCTAGCGCTAACCACCAATTATTATCCCGGTACCCACCACCACAGGGGTTCCGGGAAGAGACGGTACCAACAGGCCCAGAGTGTCAAAAATGGCGATCCTGGGCCTAGGCGGTAACAGGCTGGTGTTATTTAGGCTGGGGAGGGCCAGTAATAATGGTCCTCGCCCACCCTGGTAACGTCAGGCTGTTGCTGCTTGGTTGGTATCTGGCTGAGAATAAAATTATGCGGAACCCTATGCATTTATTTTAAATATTTAATTATTTAATTATTTATGGAAAAAAAAAGCTGTTACTGGCCCTCCCCTGCCTAAATAACGCCAGCTTGTTACCGCCTAGGCCCAGGAGCGCCATTTTTTGATGCACTGGGCCTGTTGGTATCGGCTCTTCCCGGCACCCCTGTGATGGTACCCTGGTAATAATTGGGGGTTAGTGCTAGCTGTTTTTGTGGCTAACACTAAGCCCAGCTTAGTAAGGGATTCCGTCTGTAAGACAGCTTCCACTACTAAGCCTGTCAAGTAAATAAAATAAAAAAAACAACATGTTTAAAAAAATTTATAAAAAAAAAGACTCCCCAAAAGCCCTCGTTAACCATTTTATTAACATTAAACAAAAAAAATACTGGTCACCGTAGTCCTCCAAACCTAAAGTAATCTACTGGATACATGGATCCGAAATAATGAGAAGGAAAAAAAAAAAGAGTCAGTACATTGAGAAAAGAAATGTAATACACACATACATATATATATATATATATATATATATATATATATATATATATATATATATATATATATATATATATAGATATCACACATTTTTTTCAAAGCTGCAAATTGTAAGGCAAATGTATCAACCCCCCTGTGATAGTATGATAAATGTGCCATACATAAGCTAAACTAAAGCAAAAAAAAAATGCTTGCAGAACTTGCTTACCAAAGCAACGATGATAAATGTCCCCCCTTATTTTTTGGAAAAAAATTGAGGTTTTGTCTTCTCTCATTGCACCATATACTTTCTCATGGCTGCAATACAATTATATAGAGCATGCATTTAAACAGTATGTTTTGCAAATGTAAAAATGTTTGTGCAGATCTCA
The DNA here is from genome assembly GCF_029499605.1 of Hyla sarda. Classification (NCBI taxonomy): domain Eukaryota; kingdom Metazoa; phylum Chordata; class Amphibia; order Anura; family Hylidae; genus Hyla; species Hyla sarda. Next base: position 904,973 of record NC_079191.1, read on the forward strand.
TGACAGGGGAGATGGGGGAGCAGAGGAGCTCACTGTTCTCCAAAGGAAACACCCCCTGCCTCTAAGAGAAATGCAAAAGCCTGATAAAGACTAAGCACCGGAAAACATAGATCAAAAGGTATTTTTCATATTAACACATGCATATTATTATGCATCCAGGTCTTAGGGCACATTACTACACTGATTTAAGATTTTTTTTTAAATGTTCTTACTAATGAAAGTAACGCTTTAATACATCGTGTGATTATTGTGTCCACAGATATGGAAGGATGCCGGCCGTGTCCAGAGGATCAGTGGTCAAATGACAGAAGAGACACCTGTATCCCAAAAATCATCGAGTTCCTATCTTATGGAGATACACTGGGGATATCTCTTCTTGTCATTGCTGGAATGTTCTGTATTTTCACCATTATAATATTAGGAATATTCATCACATACAAAGACACAGCGATTGTAAAAGCCAATAACCAGAACCTCAGCTTTACACTTCTCCTCTCACTCCTCCTCTCCTTCCTCTGTCCTCTGTTATTCATTGGACGTCCCTCAGAGATGTCCTGTCTTGTCCGACAAGTGGCTTTTGTCACTATTTTCACAGTTGCTGTTTCTTCAGTTTTGGCCAAAACAGTCACTGTGGTCTTGGCCTTTAGAGCCATCAGACCTGACAGGACACTGAGGAGGTGGCTCGGGAGACATCTCTCCATATTTCTTCTGATCATCTGCTCTTCCATTGAGGCTGTGATCTGTGTTTTCTGGTTGTCTTTGTCTCCACCATTCCCAGATTATAACACTGAGATAGAGGTTGGGAAGATAATCCTACAATGTAATGAAGGATCTGCTATTGCTTTCTATGTGGCCATTGGCTATATTGGATTTCTGGCTGTGTTGAGCTTTATTGTAGCATTTTTGGCCAGGAAACTTCCAGACACCTTTAATGAGGCTCAGTACATCACCTTCAGCATGTTGGTCTTCTGCACTGTGTGGATCTCCTTCATTCCGGCGTATCTCAGCACCAAGGGGAAATACATGGTGGCCGTGGAGGTCTTCTCTATTGAGGCTTCCAGTGCTGGACTTCTGTGCTGTATCTTCATTTCCAAATGTTACATTATTCTACTGAGACCAGAACTGAATGCAAAAGGAAATTTAGTCATTCATACTGAAATTTGCAAAATAAAATTTAAAACAATTAATTAAAATGTAACTGTAAAAAATTGTTACTGTATTGTACCACAAAAATATAACTTTTCTTCAGTTTGTTTAAAAATGTAGATAAAATGCTTATTGTTCAAGCAAAATAATAAATAGATGCAATGGACACATTAGTGAGGGTTTTCAGGCTCAAATTAAAAGAAGGAGGTAAAAAGGGGCAGCCTAGTGCAACACTACGGGTTGGCAACCACCAGCATTGCATATGTTTTGGTTCTTACCAGCGTCATGCAACATCCTCTGTGTCAAGTATCTGCTGTGCTGACAATGTTGGGTCTGGGCTGACATCACAGCTCATGCTTTAACCCCTTACTGGTAAGAGTTAGGGCTGTGGATTTTAAAAACAACCTTTCACATGTCAATCCTGAGACCCGCTGATATCGTTAATCACAGGCCGGGGAAGCGGGAGGCATTGCACTCTGCCAGCCAGGGAGCTCAGCAATGCCACCCTCTTTTCCGTTTGTCATTAACGATTGCAGCGGGTTTCAGGATTGAGACCCGATGTGATCAAAACAACTTTTGACATGTTTGATTGACTTGTTAAAAGTTGAATTAGCTCTGCTGAGTGATAGTAGCATGGTAACATAGTTCATAAGGTTGAAAAAGACCAGAGTCCCTATATCCCTAATGAATCCCTAATGAATCCCTGCTGAGCTGATCCAGAGGAAGGCAAAACATTCTTATACTAGGGGTAAAAATTCCTTCCCTGCTCCAAAATATCAGAATAAATCCCTGGATCTACATCCTGTCCCTATAAATCTACAGGGTGGGCCATTTATATGGATACATCTTAATAAAATGGGAATGGCTGGTGATAACTTCCTGTTTGTGGCACATTAGTATATGTGAGGGGGGAAACTTTTCAAGGTGGGTGGTGACCATGGCGGCCATTTTGAAATCGGCCATTTTGAATCCAACTTTTTTTTTTTCAATAGGAAGAGGGTCATGTGACACATCAAACTTATTGGGAATTTCACAAGAAAAACAATGATGTGCTTGGTTTTAAAGTAACTTTATTCTTTAATGAGTTATTTACAAGTTTCTGACCACTTACAAAATGTGTTCAATGTGCTGCCCATTGTGTTGGTTTGTCAATGCAACCCTCTTCTCCCACTCTTTACACACTGATAGCAACACAGCAGGAGAAATGCTAGCACAGGCTTCCAGTATCCGCAGTTTCAGGTGCTGCAGAATGGGCAAAAGAAAAATTGGAACAGGACCCTCAGTTTACGCAGAAGATTTTGTTCAGTGATGAGGCAAACTATTATGTGAATGGTGAAGTTAACAAACAAAACCACCGCTATTGGTCTGACACTAACCCACATTGGATAGATCCCTCCAAGACTGTTGGAACACAAACATTGATGGTCTGGTGTGGTATATGGGGTACAAAGATAGTGGGGCCATTCTTCATCAATGGAAACCTTTAGGCAACTGGATATGCGAAATTGCTACATGATGATGTGTTTCCCTCTTTATGCACTGAAGCTGGCGCGTTCCCTGAGTTTTTCCAGCAAGATGGTGACCACCACATTTTGGGTGTCAGGTCCGAGCATTCCTAGATGAACAGTTTCCTGGAAAGTGGATTGGTCATCGTGGGCCAGTTTAATGGCCCCCATGGTCTCCCGATCTGACCCCTTAGACTTTTATCTTTGGGGTCATCTGAAGGCAATTGTCTATGCTGTGAAGATACGAGATGTGCAGCACCTGAAACTACGGATACTGGAAGCCTGTGCTAGCATTTCTCCTGCGGTGTATATAATAGTATATAGTAGTATATAGAGAAGAGGGTTGCATTGACAATCTAACACAGTGGGCAGCACATTGAACACATTTTATAAGTGGTCAGAAACTTGTAAATAACTCATGAAAGAATAAAGTTACGTTAAAACCAAGCACATCATTGTTTTTCTTGTGAAATTCCCAATAAGTTTGATGTGTCACATGACTCTCTTCCTATCGAAAAAACAAAAGTTGGATCCAAAATGGCCAACTTCAAAATGGCCTTGGTATTGGAAAAAAAGAGACCTTTCATCAGGCGCTCGGGGGTCCAAGGAAATCTCACAACCAGGTCATGGAGGTGGATAGGAATTCAAGCTTTATTGGTATACAACAACGCGTTTCAAGGTTAGCATACCCCTTCTTCAGATTGACAGATTTGTACAATACAGTGCAACAGAGAGCTTTTTATACACAAATTGATTGAAAAACAAAATGGTGGCAGGGTCATAGGTTCAGGATGGGAGGTACAGCAATAGCAATAAAAATGCAAAAAAACTGGGAACTGGATGTTTAGATTGAGTCTTATACTTTTTACCTATACATAGGGATGACAGTAACTTCAAATAAAAAGAAAGAAATGTGCTTTATTAGATAATATAAAGGAGAGGTATAATACTTGATCCGGTTCATGTACTAAATAGAGGCTTGATGCGCACTCGCTATGAACATAGCCATGCGCTCCACAGCATGTAAACAACGGCCGCATGTCACCGCTCTGTTTATAAACAGAGCAGAGATGCGGCGTGTAAGTTACCAGGGACGCGTCGCTAAGGAGCGGGTCCCTGGAGATCTTGTGTTACAGAGCGAGCGCACGATTTAGCGCTGCTCTGTGTATGTCAGATGGAAAGAATCTGTATATCTAATATAGAAAGAAGTTTTAATGGGACAGTTTGCATGGTATGTGGGAATAAATGTAGTACATGAATGTTTGAAACACAGTAGACTGTTATAAATTAAGTTTATATTGACAAAAATCAATAGTTTAAAAGTATGAAATTATATAGTATACCTAGATAAAGGGTGCATATATAATTAAAAATTGCACAAATCATCCTAAAATTTGTTACAGGAGCATGAGCTAATGAAATGACAAAAACTAGATAATATATAGGTATATGCAAATAAATAAATATTGCAATATATTTAATATATAAGAAATAAATATCTATAAATATATGAAAGAATTCATGTGGGGATGTATGAAAATATATATAAAAATATATAAAATATAAAATATAAAAATATATGAAAACCACACATTAGTCCACAAATATGGGTAGCTCATGATATAGGAAAAAAGGCTTTAGATAAATATTTCCGCACAGCCATAATCACAAGTTACTCTCAATAAATTAATTTAATCCCAGGGGCTGGAGTAAGCGTAATTTGGATATCCAAAAATTTTCACGCTGCCTAAGCATGTTGAATCGCTGGGGGACATCCTTATTAATCTGTTCTATGGCAGATACCTTGAAGGCCGAAAAATCGCCCTCATGATATAAAGAAGCATGGCGTTACACACTGTGAAGCTGGTACTTAAGGGTTACATTGCTACGGTGTTTATTATTCCGGTTTCTTAAACATTGTGTAGTGCGGCCTACGTATTGCAGGCCACACGTGCACTGTAAGAGATATACAACATATTGGGAGTCACAGGATATATGTGATTTGATAGAAAAAATCTCTTTGGTGACCACAGAGTGAAACTCTTTTATCATATGCGTTAAATTTAAACAACATTTGCAGCGCACGTGATTACACTTAAAACAACCATTCTTTTGTAAAAAGTTGGAAGGTTTATTTTGCAGAGTTTTTAAGTTACTTGGGGCGAGTATGTTTTTTAGGGAACGTGCTCGCCGAAACGTTACTCGTGGTTTTGGAGGTAGAGTTTTTTGTAAAAAAGGATCATTTAAAAGGATGTTCCAATGTTTGGCAAGTATAGATGTAATGTCTTTATTATTATTGGAAAAGGTGGTGATAAAATTGCAACATCGTTTGTCTAGTGATGTGTCTACTGTCAAAGTTTTTTTGGCAAGACAGTCAGATTGTGTCAATTTGTGTGCTCTAGTTTTAGCAGAGGCTATGATTTTTTTCGGATATTTTTTCGCTTGAAATCTACTGACAAGTAGTTTGCTCTGTTGGACATAGTCTGTTTTTAAGGTGCAGTTGCGGCGGATGCGCTTAAATTGTCCAAATGGTACATTCTGGAGCCTCAAAATGGCCGCCATGGTCACCACCCATCTTGAAAAGTTTCCCCCCTCACATATACTAATGTGCCACAAACAGGAAGTTAATATCACCAGCCATTCCCATTTTATGACATCTTTTTTGCTGTTTGCGGTTGCCCCAATCGAACACCATCGTTGGCGTAATCAGCCTCATCCCTGATAAACTTATCCCTCTTCCTCTCTTTGATCTCTGCTTGAGAAGCAAGGAGTTTCTTATCCAACTTCTTGTTCAATGCTTCAAAAGATTCTCCTGACAAGCGAGTGCACAACTCGGTCTTTGTTTTACAGAGCAATACTGTGGTTTGTTCGTATTCGGATTTGTTACGCTTTAAAATAATAGATAGGTGTTTGAGAGAGTGAGTGAGATGGGCTTGCTTCCACTCACCAATTAATTCTTCATCTTCCAGAAATTGGGAAGGTTCCTTATAGAACCGTAGTCCTCTTTGGCATTCCTTATACGATTTTAATGAATTAATGGACCAAAAGTGTTTGCCAAAAGTGTTTGCCAAAGCAAACACACGTGCTTCTAAAGACTTAGTGCTGAGTAGCTGTAGGTCCTCTTTGCTTTTGCATAACAAAAAGAAAGCTCCAGTGTCAGTGCATCCTTCGTCTAGTGCTGTGCAGATTTGTTGTGGTTCACTTTCCATATCCATGGAAGGAATACAGGTCACAGCAGAGGTGTGCTCAATCCAATAAATGCAAATAGTATGTAGAAAAAAGCAGAAAAGATGAGCATTACACAAATCCTGATATAAGTCCCGGAACCCACAACACTGAACACTACACACTAGACAGCAATCCTCTAAATGTCCCGAACAGTGGTGCCCGCTGAAGAGCAGAATCCAAATAGTTGAGAAAGAATGTAGCAGCGGCAACTCACTGTATTGTGCAGGGTTTTTCTTTATTTGAGGAAGCAGAAGCAGGACATCAATGGCTGGAGCGATCAACAGAGGTAGAGCGACACAGTGTTTCACCGGCGGCTTCTTCCGACTCTATGCCGTGACGTGGCGGCGGCGCTCCTGATATAGGCAAGTGCGCGTCATCGGCGCTCGTCGCCACGGCAACGGCTAAAAACATACACTAAACATATGCGCATGCGCATCACGCTCTAAACACCGTCAGAGTGGTGGAGCACTGATGCTCTGTAAAACCTGAAGCGGGTTAGCAAAGTAAGTGCATGTAAAGACGCAACAGCAGGAGAGAAAAGGTAGAAAAAATACCAAAAATGTATATAATAAATCACACACAGTACAGCAAACTAAGAAAGAAAGAAAAAGCACAAAAAATTATAATAATACACAAAAAATATATATATACCGGTATATATCGTGATGATGAGATCTGACTATAAAAATATACTCATATCCGTTTTATCGTTTAAGCCAGGTATGCCAATTGCATCGGTTTGCAGAATCCAAGTGGCTTCCTTTTTAAGTAGTAGTTTATGGCGATCGTTGCTGTCTTTAGGTGTGGGAACCACTTCCAGACCTGTGAAACGTAAGACCGTTTGGTCACCACCATGGCTAATTCTCACATGGTCTATAAGCCTAGGGCAACCTTGCCCAGTTCTTATAGAACGAAAATGTTCTTGGATACGGGTGTACATACATCTGATCGTTTTTTCCAAAATAGTACAGGCCACAAGGGCACTGTACTATATAAATGACAAATTTAGAAATTTAGATGGACATACCCAGCTTAAACGATAAAATGGATATGAGGATATTTTTATAGTCAGCTCTCATCATCACCATATATATATATATATATATTTTGTTGTGTATTATTATGTGTTGTGCTTTTTCTTTCTTTCTTAGTTGCTGTACTGTGTGTGATTTATTATATACATTTTTGGCATTTTTTCTACCTTTTCCTTTTCTCCCCTGCTGTTGCGTCTTTACATGCACTTACTTTGCTAACCTGCTTTGGGTTTTACAGAGCATCAGCGCACCACCACTCTGACGGTGTTTAGAGCGCGATGCACATGCGCATATGTTTAGTGTATGTTGTTAGCCTTTCCTACGGCAACGAGTGCTGATAACGCGCACTTGTTTGCGTATATAAGGAGCGACGACGCCATGTCACGGCGTGGAGCCGGAAGAAGATGTCGGTGAAACATTGTGTCGCTCTACCTCTGTTGATCGCTCCAGCCATTGATGTCCTGCTTCCTCAAATAAAGAAAAACCCTGCACAATACTGTGAGTTGCCGCTGCAACATTCTTTCTCAACTATACCTATATATATATATTTTGAGGTCTGTACCATATTTTACAATATTGTTCTCTTTTTTTGGCACGTGGAGTTACATGCAACCCCAAAACCTTGATATATATATATCTGTTGCTATATATATATATATATATATATATATATATATATATATATATATCCAATTATATAGTGTGAGCCCCCCGACTTCTAGATTTCCCACTTTTTTAAGCGTACTGTAGCATATTTTTCTCCCCTCATGAGTGCATACCACATACGTACACCTAAGTGGTGTACTCTTTTGTTCCTGTTAAAGTCTTAAGGGTCTAGATATTGTGAAAATGCCAGGGAAAATTACTAACAGCTAGTGTTGGAAACAAATACTTTTTTAAGCGTACTGTAGCGCATTTTTCTCCTCTCATAACTGCATACCACATACATACATCTAAGTGGTGTACTGTTTTGTTCCTGTTAAAGTCTCAAGGGCCTAGATACTGTTAAAGGCCAGGCAAAAGTACTCACTGGCTGGTGTTGCACACAAATACTTTTTTAAGTGTACTGTAGCACATTTTTCTCACTATATAAGTGCATACCACATATGTACATCTAAGTGGTGTACTATTTTGTACCTGTTACAGTCTCAAGGGCCTAGGCACTGTGAAAGGCCAGGCAAAATACTCACAGGCAGGTGTTGTACACAACTACTTTTTTAAGCGTACTGTATCACATTTTTCTCCCCTCATAAGTGCATACCACATACATACATCTAAGTAGTGTACTATTTTGTTCCAGTTAAAGTCTCAAGTGCCTACATACTGTAAAAGGCCAGGCAAAAGTACTCACTGGCTGGTGTTGTACACAAATACAGTTTTAAGCGCACTGTAACACATTTTTCTCCCCTGATAATTGCATACCACATACATACATCTAAGTGGTGTATTATTTTGTACCTGTTAAAATCTCAAGGGTCTAGATTCTGTGAAAGGCCAGGCAAAAGTACTCACCTGCTGATGTTGTACACAAATACTTTTTAAAGCGTGGTGGAGTGTATTTTACTCCCCTCAGAGAAGTGGCAGGATGTGCACAGAGGAGTGGCAGAGGCCTAAATTCATCAGGCAGGGGTCGCAGCAGACTAGGGGTTGGTTGCAGCAGGAGTGGCAGCAAGAGGCCTAAGCTGCCGGTATCAGATGGTGTTGTGTCTCGATAAGCAACCCATCTGCCGTCATTGGTTGGTTAACACGGTCATCTACTTCATCACAAGTGACCTTGAGCCTGTCGGTGTGTACCAAAGTGCACGGCAGTGCCGACGTGTGGAGCTGTAACTACGGTCAGGGAGAATATATGTCCTTTACGGCTCACTGGGTGAATGTGGTTCCTGCACAGCCACAACAACAGCAACTTGGACAGGTCACACCGCTTCCTTCTCCACACTCTCAGGCTGTTGGTCCTGTGACAACCTTGCATGCACTTCAGCCACTCGTACAACGCAAAGCACACCCTTCTTGAGCTGCAGTGTCAGAACGGTATCCCCCAACACAGTCTGATTTGCGGCGTTGCTACAAGTTGGAATTCCACCCTCCATATGTTGGACCGACTATACGAACAGAGAAAAGCTATCACCAATTTCTTGATGATCCAAGCAGATGGGGGGGACTCCCCTGTGCAACTTCAATGTCAACCAGTGGCAGCTCATACGTGACACCTGCCGTTTGCTCAGGCCCTTTGAGGAAGCCACATTATTAGTCAGTCGCCAGGATTACGGGATGAACAACGTCATTCCACTGCTTCATTTCCTACAAAAAGTGTTGGAAACAATGGCTGGTCAGGGCAATGGAGACGTGGCACCTACATCTCACGGCCACATGAGCCCTGTGGGGGCTGAACTAGAGGAGGAGGAGGGGCACAGTGTAGCACAGTTTAGGTTTCGTCAAATGGGCGGTTTTTCTAGTAATCTGACAGGAGAGGAGGAGCTGGAGGAGCCAGAAGAGCATGAGGGTTATGAGGAAGGCGACACAGAGGACTCAGACACACCGTGGCAGTGAAAATGGAGGCAGGGAGTCCCTCCGAGTCACTTGCACAAATGACATGATGCATGCTCACTTGCTTGCTTAGTGACCGCAGAATTGTCGCCATTCAGCAGTGGGATAACTTCTGGCATTGGACCCTTGCTACCGGCACAAAATGGGGGCCTTTTTTACACCCGCTGAAAGGGAGGACAAACTGACCTATTACAGAGACATCCTACGTAGCCAGTTGGCCATTGCCTATCTGCGCCATCATCCATCCTTTCACAGGTCTGACTTGGGGGGCCCTCTGTACTCACCTTCCACTGCCATGGCTGCTGGGGAGGGGTGGGGTGGCAAGAGCAGTGCCAGCTCCATCAGCAGCAGCCACAGTCCACAGTCCACAGTCACTGATGAGTAGCTTTCTTCACCCGCATAGTGAAGCAACTCATCAGCAGCAGGTAGACTTGGAGCAGGACTAGAACCAGCAGGTGGTGGCATACCTTGACATGCCCATGCCAACACACCTTGAAGATTCACTAGACTTCTGGGCAGCCAAACATGATTTGTGGCTGCAACTAGCAGAGTTTGCCCTGGAAAAGCTGTCCTGCCCGGCCAGTAGTGTGCCATCAGAGCAGGTGTTTAGTGCAGCGGGGGCCATAGTCACCCCAAGAAGAACTCATCTGTCCACGAAATGGGGAGAGACTGACGTTTGTGAAGATGAATCAGGCAGATGCCTCAGAGTAGATTGACCATGGTGCCACACCAACACTTCACAAATATGGATAGTGCAAAACATGTTTAAGGTGCTGCCCCCCAGTTACAGACATTCCTCTGCATCAGACCACAAGCAAGTATTGAGGATATGCAAAAGCTAAAACTTAACTTTTCTTAGGCTAAAATATACATACTCAATGCAAAAAACACCATGTGCCACCTACACCACCAAGTATTGATGTGATGCAAAGACCTCTAAAAGGTGGGAGAGAACAACATATGGTCCATTGTAACCAGTGGAGGTAAAAGCTTCCCCTGTAAGGCCCTACTCTAACATTATTAATTCTCTTCTTTGCAAGTATTACTCACCCAAAAAGGGAGGCCCCACACAGGAACCTCTCCCTATTTCCCCCTAAAAACACTGACATTTCCCATGGCTTTTAGGTGGAAATGGAGTTTCCTGTGTGGAGCCGCCCTTTTTAGGGTGAGTAATACTTGCCAAAAAGGGAATTAATAGGGCGTGAGTAGGGCCTTACAGGGAAGTTTTTACCCCCAGCTGCTACAATGGACAATATGTTGTTCCCTTCCACCTTTTCGAGGAAAGTGTTACTCGTCTTAAAAAGGGAGGCCCCACACAAGAACCAATTCCTATATCCACCTAAAGACCCTGGGAAATGGCAGTGTTTGTAGGTGGAAATAGGGAGAGGTTTCAGTGTGGGGCCACTCTTTTTAAGGCGAGGAACACTTGCCAAGAAGGGAGATTATGTGAGAGTAGGGCCTTGCAGGGGAAGTTTTTACCCCCACAGGTTACAATGGACCATATGTTGTTCCCTTCCACCTTTTAGAGGTCTTTGCATCACATCAATACATGGTGGTGTAGGTGGCACATGGTGTATTTTGCACACCCTTGCTTTGGTTTGATTTAAAAAAGAAAATTTTTGGGGGCCATATATTTTATCCTAAGCATATTATTAAAAGTTATATATTTTAGTTATATCAATACTTAATTGTGCACAATAACAAAAGAGACCGTTTTCTTCTGCCTCCCTGCCTCAGCTACTATTGTGATCCTGCCACCCACCTGATACCACACATCTGATGACAAGTTCTCCTTGTTTTCACCCCCTTTCGTCACCGGGTACTGGTATTGCCACCCACCTCACCATTTGGTCACGGGTCACTTTCCTGATGCTGCTGCTGCCACCTCCAAGCTGTCTCATACTGCCACCATATGTTCTCCTCATGCTGCCGCCACCCCCTTGCTGTGTAATTCAGCCACTATATGGTCTCCTCATGCTGTGGCAAACTCCAGGCTGTGTCATTCAGCCACTATATGGTCTCCTTATGCTTCCGCCACCTCCATGCTGTGTCATTTGGACACTATATGTTCTCTTCATGCTGCCGCCACCTCAAGGCTGTGTCATTCAGCCACTATATGTTCTCCTTATGCTGCTGCAAACTCCAGCCTGTGTCATTCAGCCACTATATGCTGCCGCCAACTCAAGGCTGTGTCATTCATCCACTATATGGTCTCATCATGCTGCCGCAAACTCCAGGCTGTGTCATTCAGCCACTAAATGCTGCTGCCAACTCTAGGCTGTGTCATTCAGTCACTATGTGGTATCATGCTGCCTCCAACTCCAGGCTGTGTCATTCAGCCACTATATGTTCTCCTCATGCTGCAGCCCCCTCCAGGCTGTGTCACTCAGCCACTATATGTTCTCCTCATGCTGCCGCAACCTCCAGGCTGTGTCATTCAGCCACTATATGTTCTCCTCATGCTGCCGTCACCTCAACACTGTGTCATTCAGCCACTATATGGTCTCCTCATGCTGCTGCCACCACCATGCTGTGTCATTCAGACATTATATGGTCTCCTCATGCTGCCTTCCCCTCCACGCTGTGTCATTCAGCCACTATATGCTGCCGCCAACTCCAGGCTGTGTCATTCAGCCACTATGTGGTCTCCTCATGCTGCCGCAAACTCCAGCTTGTGTCATTCAGCCACTGTATGCTACCGCCAACTTCAGGCTGTATTCAGCTTCTATGTGATATGTCAAGTTTTCAGATAGGCAAAGGGGGAAAGAAACAAATTTCATAACATGTAAGGTAAATATTAAAGTGCCATAGTGTCCCCCTATGTAATAAAGTGCTTAGTGACCTCCCAAATATAATATGCAAACAGAAGAAAGAAACTGGAGTCACTTATTAGTTTTTGTAAAATTAGTAAACAATTTTATTAATAATCAAATTACATAAAAAAAATGGGAGAATATCTACCCAGGAAGGGAAGAGAATCAAGAAAAGGTGTCACTCAGGTATCCTTTACTAAGTGCCTAGTGCATGGTACATTAGCAAACTGACATCTGACAGCATATACATAGCAGCAAACACATGTAAACAAAGTCTATTGTGCAAAATAGTGCAGAAGCATAAAATACAGAGTATATACTTAGCCATACATAAAGGTAAAGAAGGCAAAGGACTTCCTGGGTAGATATTCTCCCATTTTTTATGTAATTTGATTATTAATAAAATTGTTTACTAATTTTACAAAAACTAATAAGTGATTCCAGTTTCTTTCTTCTGTTCAGCCTCTATGTGGTATCCCCATGCTGCAGCTAACTCCAGGCTGTGTATTTAAGCCACTATATGGTCTCTACATGCTGCCGCAAACTCCAAGCTGTGTCATTCAGCCACTATATGGTCTCTACATGTTGCCGCCAACGCCAAGCTGTCTCATTCAGCCACTATATGGTCTCCTCATGCTTCTGCCACCCCCAGGCTGTGCCATTTAGCCACTATATGGTCTCCTAATGCTGCCGCTAACTCCAGGCTGTGTCATTTAACCACTATATGGTCTCCTCCTGCTGCTGCCACCTCCAGGCTGTGTCACTGCGCCACCATGTGGTCTCCTTATGCTGCTGACACATTAAGTAAAACGTTTTAGGTTCATCTATTTGAAATCTTCTATTTAAATGTTTAAAAAAATCTTAAATCTTTTTAATTGTGAGGACCTAAGGTATCGTCAGGCTGTTGCCACCTCCAGGCTGTGTCATTAAGCCACTATATGGTCTCCTCTTGCTGCCGCCAACTCCAGGCTGTGTCATTCAGCCATTTTATGGTCTCCTTATGCTGCCGCCACCTTCTCGCTGTATCATTTAGCCACTATATGGTCTCCTTATGCTGCCGCCAACTCCAGGCTGTGTCATTCAGCCACTATATGGTCTCCTTTTGCTGCCACCAAATCCAGGCCATCTATTTGAAATCTTCAATTTAAATGTTGAAAAATATTTTAAATCTTTTCAATTGTGAGGCCCTATTGTTACGGGTTGCGCTCCGGCCGCATGCGCTTGCCTTGAGTGCATTGCCCCGCTCTCTCCTCCAGCCGGCAGGGCTTGGATTCGCATCATGGGATGCACCCCCAGGTGAATCCAAGCCCATCACTCATCCCGGTCCTCTGCTACCTCCTCCCCTGACTCTCAGCTCCCCGTCTTTTAGGGCCATGCTTGCCAGAGCTTTAAGTTTAAAGGGCCAGTGTGCCCATAATTAAGTGTAACACCTGTGCCTCACTTATATATTCCTGCACCTCCCACACATGTTCTGATACCTGACTTTGCTCCTGTGCCGCCTGCCTACTGACCTCCTGCTATGTTCCTGACTATGCACCTGTGCTGCCTGCCCTAACCTTCTGTTATCCTGACTATGAGTTGCTGTGTAGTCGAGTCGTGCCAGGGGTAAAAACCTGGGTGCTGCCTGCCGCAGCAAGACCATCCCGCTTTGTGGTGGGCTCTGATGAAAACTAGCGGCACCTTAAACTCTGCTCCCTGGTACGGCCTGCATCATCTGCCACACAGGTACAGTGGATCCACTACCTCCAGTGTTCCTGTCTTCAAACAGTAAGATCTGGCCATGGACCTACTGAGGTACCCCTGCCAGAAGTCGCGGATCTTCCCATCATTGTGGTTCATAAGTCGCAGCAACTTACTCAATTGTCTGCTATGTGCAACATTTATTAGCCATGCAGCAGCAACTGCAACCTGCTCCACTTCCTCCACCTGTTCCTGCAGCGTCTTCTGGGTCCAAGCTACGGTTACCTTTACCCTTTAAGTATGATGGTGATTCCAAGTTGCGTAGAGGCTTCGTTACACAGCACTCCATGCATGTAGAGCTTATGTCTGAACAGTTCCCGACAGAACGAGCTAAGGTGGCATTCATCATCAGTCTCTTGTTCAGAAAAGTCCTGGCCTGGGCTACACCTCTTTGAGACCGGGTCGACCCGGTATCCTCCAACTTGATGGTTTTTCTTGCTCGCAGTGTCTTTGAGGAACCCGCTCGTGCCTCTTCTGCTGAGATGGCTCTACTGAATCTCTGCCAAGGGAATTCCTCCCGTTTGTGACTACGCGGTTCAATTCCGCACTCTTGCCTCAGAACTGAAGAGGAACGATGAGGCCTTGCGTGCAACTTTCAAAAAAGAACTGTCTAGCAGGATAAAAGACACTCTCGCTGCACGAGATTCTTTGTCTTCCTTGACTGAACTTATCCACTTACCTACACGTATTGATGTGTGATTTCCTGAGAGGCAGGAAGAGCTTCGCTTGGAGAGAGAGAACCTGCCCGAACACGGCGATATCCTCGCATAGCACCCATGTTCCAGCGTCCACCTCTACAGTCCCCTGTGCCTCTTGCCGAAGAGGCTATGCAAGTGGATCATTCTCGCTTGTCGCAACAAGAAAGATCTCAACGATGCATTGAGAATTTGTGCCTGTATTATGCTAGCCCGGAACACTTCCTCAAAGACTGTATTGTTATTCCTCTGCATCCGGGAAACGCTTGCACCTAGGGCACGTGGGAGAGGCATCCCTAGGTGTGAATACTACCTCTCCTTGCTTGACCATTTCAGTACAAATCTTCATTTCAGCTAAGACTTCCTTCTTCGCTACTGCATTTTTGGACTCAAGTTCCCCAGGCATCTTCATTGATGCCTCTTTGGCCCATAGATATCATCTTCCTGTTACTCAGTTTACCAAGCCTCTGTTCATATCTTCTGTTATCGTCAATTCATCCCACATTTCTTTTCCTTAGTTGCTCCGATTGTGGCCCTTACAAAAAAGACTCTAATCAAAATACTTGGTCTCCTGATGCCAAACAGGCCTTCTTCCATTTAAAGTCTGCCTTTGCTTCTGCTCTCGTGCTTTCTAGACCTGATCCGGAGAAGCCTTTTGCCTTGGAGGTTGATGCCTCATAAGTTGGAACCAGTGCCGTTCTCAATCAGAAAAACTCCAAGGGCAAGACTGTGGTTTCTTTTCCAAGACCTTCTCTCCTGCTGAGAGGAATTACTACATTGGAGATTGTGAACTCCTCGCTATGAAGCTTGCCTCGGAGGAATGGCGAAATTTATTGGAAGGTTCTTCTCATCCGGTCAGCATCTACTCAGACCATACGAATCTTCTGTACCTTCAGTGTGCTCAGTGATTGAATTCCCGCCAGGCAAGGTGGTCTTTGTTCTTTTTTAGATTCAAATTCTTCATTCATTTCGGTCCAGCTAGCAAGAACATCAGAGCTGATGCTCTTTCCAGGTCCTCTTACATCATAGGTTTGGACTCCACACCAAGGCATGTTATTCCTCCAGATCGCTTGATTTCTGTTGCTCCTGCCAATATTCAGCAAGTTCCTCCAGGAAAATCCTTTGTGCCCACCAGATTGAGATGCAAGGTTCTCACATGGGATCATTCTTCTTTGTTGGCAGGTCATCCTGGAGTACGTAAGACTTTACTTCTAATCTCCAGGCACTACTGGTGGCCGCATCTAGATTTTGTTCGTTCCTGTGACACTTGTGTTAGAGACAAGACTTCTCGGCAGAAACCTGCTGGACTCTTACTGCCTTTACCCATTCCAGAGACTCCCTGGTCCCATATCGCCATGGATTTTATCACCGATCCGCCACCATCCCATAATAACTTGGTCATTTGGGTCGTGGTTGATCGATTTTCCAAAATGGCTCATTTCATTCCTCTACCAGGTCTCCCATCTGCTTCACAGATGGCAAAGTACTTTTTGCTACATATCTTCCCTCTACATGGTCTTCCACAGCATATCGTTTCGGACCGCGGAGTTCAGTTTGTTTCCAAGTTCTGGAGAGCTCTTTGTACCCGTGTAGACATCAATCTGGACTTCTCCTCAGCCTACCACCCTCAGTCCAACGGTCAAGTGGAGAGGGTTAATCCAATTCTGTAGACTTATCTTTGTCATTTTGTTTCTGCTCGCCAAGACAATTGGGTCGACCTTCTTCTTTGGGCAGAATTCTCATAAAATCAAGGATTCCGAGTCCACGAGGTCTTCATCCTTTTTTGTTGTTTACGGACTCCATCACCGTTTTCCTGTTCCACTTCCAGTTTCTTCCGATGTGCCAGCTGTTGATGAGCTTGTTCGTGATTTTTCTTCCATCTAGCAACAAACTCGTCAGTCTTCATCTATAGCTTCCTCACGCATGAAGGCGCAGGCTGTTATGAGTAGAAGACCTCCTCTGTCCTTCTCTCCTGGTGACAAGGTTTGGCTTTCCTCCAAATACATTCGGTTCAGGATTCCCAGCTACAAGCTTGGTCCACGCTATCTAGGTCCCTTCCAGGTGTTGCAAAAAATTAATCCAGTCAAACAAATCCAGTACAAACTCTGTTTACCTGATACTTTATGTATTACTAATTCTTTCCATGTTTCCCTCCTCAAGCCTCTAGTCATCAAACGTTTTTCTCTGAAGAATTTTGTCCCCACACCAGTCTCCGGCTCTTCTGATGTCTAAGAGATTCTTGCCACTAAGACCGTGAGAGGTAAACATTTCTTTCTGGTTGACTGGGAAGGTTATTGTCCAGAGGAAAGATCTTGGGATCCGGAGGAGAATATCCTGGACTGTGACCTTCTCAGGAAATTTCTGCATCACAAAAGGAGGGGTAGACCAAAGGTGGGGGATGGGGGACAGTTTAAGGTTGCACTCCGGCTGCATGCACTGGCCATGAGCGCATTGCCCCGCTCTCTCCTCCAGCCGGCGGGGCTGGGATTCGCATCGCAGGATGTGCCCGCATGTGAGTCCCAGCCTGTCACTCGCCTTGGTCGTCTGATGCCTCTCCCCTGCCTCTCAGCTCGGGTGCATGTGTCCCCATCTCCTAGGGTGCATGTGTCAGAGCTTTAAGATTTAAAGGGCCAGAATGCCCATAATTAAGAGCAACACCTGGTAATTAAGAGTAACACGTATATATTCCTGCACCTCCCACACATCTCTGCCGGATCTTTTTCGCCTTGTGCCATTAAGAAAGTCTTACTGAGTCTTGCCTTGACATGTTTCTGACCCCTTGTTCTGTGACATGACCTTGCTCCTGTGCCGCCTGCCTACTGACCTCCTGCTACGTTCCTGACTACGCACTTATGCTGCCTGCCCTGACCTTCTGCTATCCTGACTACGAGTTTCTGTATCCCTCCTGTGGCTTGAATCTCCTCAGCCGCCAGGATATAACATACTAACATATATACCAGGCAGGATATAACATACTAACAGATATACCAGGTCGAGTCGTGTCAGGGGTAGCGACCTGGGTGCCACCTGCCACAACAAGACCATCCTGCTTTGTGGCGGGCTCTAGTGAAAACCAACAGCACCTTAGACTCCTCTCCCTGGTACTGCCCGCATCATCTGCCACACAGGTCCAGCGGATCCACTACCTCCAGTGTTCCTGTCTTCTAACTGTGAGTGTTACACCTATGGTCTCGTCAGGCTGTTGCCACTTCCAGGCTGGGTCATTCAGCGACTACATGGTCTCCTTATGCTTCCACCACCTCCGGGCTGTGCCATTCATCCACTATATGGTCTCCTCATGCTGCCACCAATTCCAGGCCTTGTCATTCAGTCACAATATGGTCTCCTCATGCTTCCACCACCTCCAGGCTGTGTCATTCAGCTACTATATGGTCTCTTCTTGCTGCCTCCAACTCCTGGCTGTGTCATTCTGCCAAATTATGGTCTCCTCATGCTGCTGTCACCTCCAGGATGTGTCACTTTGCCGCCATGTGATCTCCTCTTGCTGCCGCCAACTCCAGGCTGTGTCCTTCAGCCACTATATGGCCTCCTCTTGCTGCCGCCAACTCCAGGCTGTGTCATTCTGCCAGATTATGGTCTCCTCATGCGTCTGCCACCTACAGGCTGTGTCACTGTACTGCCATGTTGTCTCCTCATGCTGCTGGCACATTAAATAAAACTTTTAGATTCATCTATTTGAAATCTTCAATTTAAATGTTAAAAAATATCTTTAATCTTTTCAATTGTGAGGTCCTATGGCCTCGTCAGGCTGTTGCCACCTCCAGGCTGGGTCATTCAGCCACAATATGGTCTCCTCATGCTGCTGCCACCTCCACGCTGTGTCATTCAGCCACTATAAGGTCTCCTCATGCTTCTGCCACCTCCAGGCTGTGTCATTCAGCCACTATATGGTCTCCTTTTGCTGCTGCCAACTCCTGGCCGTGTCATTCTGCCAGATTATGGCCTCCTCATGCTCCTGCCACCTCCAGGCTGTGTCACTGTGCTGCCATGTAGTCTCCTCATGCTGCCACCAACTCCAGGCTATGTCATTCCGCCACTATATGGTCTCCTTTTGCTGTCAACAACTCCAGGCTGTGTCATTCTGCCAGATTATGGTCTTGTCATGCTGCTGCCACCTCCAGGCTGTGTCAGTGTGCAGCCATGTGGTTTCCTCATGCTGCGGCAAACTCCAGGCTGTGTCATTCAGCCCCTACATGGTCTCCTCTTGCTGCCGCAAACTCCAGGCTGTGTCATTCAGCCACGATATGGCCTCCTCTTGCCACCAACTCCGGTGTAAAAAAAATGTAAAAAAAATGTAAAAATGTTACAAAATTTGAAAAATCCCCTCCCCAATGAAATTGTAAATCATTCCTTTTTCCCCATTTTACATCGAAAAAGTGTAAGAAAATAATTAATAAACATATTTGGTATTGCCATGTCCGAACTATCAAAATACAATGTTAATTATCCCATATGGTGAACGGGATAAACGTAAAAAAAAAAAAAAAAAGTCCAAAATTTTTCTTTTTTGTCACATTTTATTCTAAAAGAAAATAATAAAAAATGATTAAAAAGTAAAATATAAGCCAAATTGGTACCGATAACTACAGATCACAGCACAAAAAATTAGCCCTCATTCTGCCACATATATGGAAAAATTTGAAAGTTATAAAGTGGTCAAAATAGGGCAATTTCAAACACACTAAATTTGCAAAAATAGTTTGAGATTTTTTTTTTAAGCGGTACAATCATAGAAAAGAATATACTATGGGTATCATTTTAATCGTATTGACCCAGAGAAAAAAGAAAACATGACATTTTTACCGTGAAGTGTACAGCGTGAAAACAAAAGTTTCAAAAGCTCTTTCAGCCATTGAGCAGTTATCAGGATAGGCACCATGAGCTGACACTTTAATTCTTCTTAAAGGCAGTGTATACTTCTCCAACCATTTTTATTTATTTATCCAGTGCATCATAAACAAAGTAATTGCCCTCATTAGAACTCTGTCACTGTTCTGCATCCCATCCTCCCCCCATATGATGTATACATATGTCATAGGTAATGGTCGCTCTGTGAAGAGCTGGCTTTCATACACAGCTGAACAACCACCAATACATCTTTGCATATTTACTTTTTAGGTTATATCTGATACATTATTATCCAGTATTGATGAAACATTCCAGTAATTATGTCTTTTTATGAACCTGTCATGAAAAAAGGGGTCAGGGAGCATGGAGTTAGTGAGCCCTAAGGCTGTCCTGAAGACCACACCCCCTGCCTACTTGCCTAGACACCCTATCGGTGAATGACAACTGGGTG